>NC_057797.1:717805445-718105445 GCF_018294505.1 Triticum aestivum | reverse complement strand
TTCAACTTCACAAACTACCACCAGCCTGCCCCGATGTCACTATGTCTACCACACAACTTGTTCTTGTAGATTCGTGTTGGGCCTCCAAGCGTAGAGTTTTGTAGTACAGTAGGAAATTCCCTCAAGTGGATGACCTAAGGTTTATCAATCGGTGGGAGGTGTAGGATGAAGTTGGTCTCTCTCAAACAACCCTACAATCAAATAATAAAAAAACTCTTGTATCCCCAACACACCAAATACAATGGTAAATTGTATAGGTGATGACCTAAGGTTTATCAATCGGTGGGAGGTGTAGGATGAAGTTGGTCTCTCTCAAACAACCCTACAACCAAATAATAAAAAAACTCTTGTATCCCCAACACACCAAATACAATGGTAAATTGTATAGGTGCACTAGTTCGGCGAAGAGATGGTGATACAAGTGTAATATGGATAGTAGATATTTGATTTTTGTAATAGTAATAATAAAAAACAGCAAGGTAGCAAGTAACAAAAGTGAGCAGATGGTATTGCAATGCTTGAAAACAAGGACCAGGGTCCATAATTTCGCTAGTGCAATCTCTCAACAATGCTAATCTAATTGTACCATATAACCATCCCTCAACGTGTGATGAAGAATCACTCCAACATTCTTATCTAGTGGAGAACATAAGAAGGAATTGTTTATAGGGTACGAAACCACTTCAAAGCTATTCTTTCCGATCAATCTATCCTAGAGTTTATACTAAAATAACATCAAGCTATTCTTTTCGATCAATCTAACCAAGAGTTCGTACCAAAATAATACCATATGATACACATCAACCAACTCTAATGTCACCTAGATACTCCAATGTCACCGCGAGTATCCGTGAGTTGATTATACAATTTCAGATTCATAATAATCAATCCAACACAAACACTACTAGAGAAAAGCTTACCAGTAGCGCTGGTTTTTGTGCTACCAGTAGCGCGGGCACCAGCGCTACTGCTACGGCGCTACAACTATTTTGTAGCAGTAGCGCGTTTTTAGGCCAGCGCCACTGGTAAGTTCAAGTACTAGTAGCGCATTTTTAGGCCAGCACTACTGCTAACATTTATGTTTTTTTAGCATTTTGGCGATGTACATGTTTAAACATGTATATCTTTTATACAATAACAACTCATCATGAACTAGTCTGTTTAAATAGCATATTCATTACCACTTGTCATCACCACCAAACAATGTTCGTCAATGAGACATCATATAAGAAGTTGGTCACTAGTCATAATCATAACTCCTCCTCCTCATCATCAACTCTAACACATTGTACCACATAATAACACATTCTAGCTATGACCTACTCCTCTCATAGGACCTACTCTACCCTCTCTTAGGTAAAATATCATAAAACAAGATAGGCATTGACTCTCCATTAAGGAAAATTAACTCTCCATAATAAAGAACGGAGATCATCCTGTCTCCAAGTCTTGTCCTACGCATAATGTTGCTTCCAAGTAGCTCTCTACGATGGTTCAAACATTTTTTTGAAATCATTTATTATCATGGCTTCCTCGCTTATAGAAATCCGGTATGGACAGGAGTGATGTGGATACTGCGGCTGACCTGGCCGTGGTGGCCGTAAGCTCATAACATTAACGCGACCTCTCGGCAACATCAGATGAGGCACACAATCCATCGGGATTTTCTGTTCAAAAACATAGTAATAACTTTGTATTTAGCAATGTAGTTTAGTTTTAGAAGAATTTATGCAAAAGATGCACGGATGTTGTAATAGTAGAAAATCTTACCATGATATCTCCATTGATGTTACCGTAGTTCAACACGTGCACTAGTGGCATGTATTGACCATAATGTGGA
Organism: Triticum aestivum; assembly: GCF_018294505.1. Taxonomy (NCBI): domain Eukaryota; kingdom Viridiplantae; phylum Streptophyta; class Magnoliopsida; order Poales; family Poaceae; genus Triticum; species Triticum aestivum. The sequence goes on along the minus strand of NC_057797.1, from coordinate 718,103,605 downwards.
GGAGTTTGATAATAGCTATTGTAATTCTCAAGATTAGTAAAAAATGCGATAAGACCATCTTGCTCCTTATAAGTTAATTGTGCTTCATCATTGTAGTAGTAGGTTCTGTCTACCATTTTCCGTACATTTGTTGAAGAATGAAAATAAGCTGTCAATGGAAATAAGCTATCAAATATTTTGTAATAAACAATATAAATTACTTAGTAAATATGTTTAAGAAACTCACACAGCGGTAGAACTGGAAGCGTGTCAACAAGGACCCAAATGGTCATATCATTTTCGTCGATGTCAGGATCACCAAGATCGAAGGTGAGAAGCATACCCTCATGAAAATCATACACCTTGCAAAGGGCTTCCCAATTCAGGTAACCAAAATTGGATGAGTTCACATAATTGTATAGATTTACAGCAAAATCATAACCATGATGGGTCCTTAGTTGAATTATCTTTGTCTCCATTCTTTCATGATCTTCAAAACCCATCTTCTCCAAGACATAGCGTATTTCATGGCATGGGATAAGGTAGTCGAATTGTAAAAGACGGAAATTACACGTTGAAGAAGTAGAGAAGTCGTGCAAAAAATAACAAAAAACACTTGTCGTCGTTGCGTACCGTTTCAACATCGAAGGTCTCTTGGAGTTTGATGCTGAAGCGCTGACCTTCTACCAGGTGAGGCCTGTCACACAGACCGTGCTCATCTTCGCAGTACTCGCACATAACGAATTCCCTTTCGTCGTCAGACATTTCCTAATAGGTATTAATAAACACTTAGCAAATTTTGCCATGACCTTTGCTAAAAACAGGACATATCGAGCGCCTGAAATTTGCCGAAACGTAAACAAATTGACATTTCTGGCAAAACATAGGCCACTCCTGGTTCAACAATTGCATATTCAAAATGTGACATCTCCACTGCAAATTTTCATATAACAGAAAAAAATGCTTTAACTAAAAAATAACAACAATTGCTTTAACTAAAAAATACCTAGAATTCTGTTAACTACACCTAAAACAACTAAAACACCTAAAATTCTGTTAACTACACCTAAAACAACTAAAACACCTAAAACTCTTTTAAATACACTTAAAACACCTAAATTCTATTAACTACACCTAATTAAAAACCTAGCTAAATTTCTGTCCTAACTTTAAAACCTAGCTAAATTTAAAAACCTAGGGTTCATACGAATTAACTAGGGTTCATACCTAATCTGTCCTAGCAAGGGTTCGATCATAACCTACATTATTCTAATAACCTACATTTTTTCAACTACATAGGATTCAAAATAACTACTCTAATAACTATAACTAGGGAGGGAGGGAGGAGGAGGAAGGAGGAAGGAGGGAGGAGTACCTCTCGGTGGAGGAGGGCCGGCGCGGGGACCGGGGCGGCTGGCGAAGGAGGAGGCCGACGCGGGGGAGCTGGGCGGCCGACGGGAGGAGGGCCGGCGCGGGCGAGGGCGACCGACGCAGGGAGGAGGGCCGGCGCGGGGGACGGCAGTGTGCGGGGGTTGACGGTGGTGTGGGGGATCGAGGGAGGAGTGTGGGAGTGTGAGTGAGAGTGATGAGGCCGGGCCGGGGGCACGGGGGAAGGTAGTGGGCTTAACAGCAGCGCGGGCAATGGGCCAGCGCTACTGCTAAGCCCACTAGCTGTAGCGCTGGTTGGGCGACAATCGCTGCTAACATTTATTAATCAAATATTGTGGTGTGTTACACTTAACAGTAGCGTTGTTTTAGATAAAAAGCGCTGCTTCTAAGTGATACCAGTAGCGCTCTTTCTAGCCAGCGCTACTACTAACTACTAGTAGGGTGGGGTCATAAACAAACGCTACTGGTAAACTTCTATCTATAGGCGTGTAACGCCCACAATGCGGCTATATCTCCCACGTGTCGGGGCACGACTTAGAGGCATAGTCGCATGGTAGGCTTGTCGCAAGAGGGGTAATCTTCACACATCCCATGTACTGAATAAGAAAGGGATAAAGAGTTGGCTTACAATCACCACTTCAAACAAATACAAGTTAAACTTACATCATCCAGAATACAATCAAGGTCTGACTAAGGAACCAAAGTAAAAGAAGACAACCCCAAATACTAGATCCCCGATCGTCATTTCCTTATATCATGATAAATGTTTATTATTCATGCTAGAATTGTATTAAGCGGAAATATAATACGTGTGTGAATACATAGACAAACAGAGTGCCACTAGTATGCCTCTACTTGACTAGCTCGTTGATCAAAGATGGTTATGTTTCCTAACCATAGACATGAGTTGTCATTTGATTAACGAGATCACATCATTAGGAGAATGATGTGATTGACTTGACCCATTCCGTTAGCATAGCACTTGATCGTTTAGTTTGTTGATATTGCTTTCTTCATGACTTATACATGTTCCTATGACTATGAGATTATGCAACTCCCATTTACCGGAGGAACACTTTGTGTGCTACCAAACGTCACAACGTAACTAGGTGATTATAAAGATGCTCTACAGGTGTCTCCGAAGGTACTTGTTGGGTTGGCGTATTTTGAGATTAGGATTTGTCACTCCGATTGTCAGAGGGGTATCTCTGGGCCCTCTCGGTAATGCACATCACTTAAGCCTTTCAAGCATTGCAACTAATGAGTTAGTTGCGGGATGATGTATTACGGAACGAGTAAAGAGACTTGCCGGTAACGAGATTGAACTAGGTATTGAGATACCGACGATCGAATCTCGGGCAAGTAACATACCGATGACAAAGGGAACAACGTATGTTGTTATGCGGTCTGACCGATAAAGATCTTCGTAGAATATGTGGGAACCAATATGAGCATCCAGATTCTGCTATTGGTTATTGACCAGAGACGTGTCCCGGTCATGTCTACATAGTTCTCTAACCCGTAGGGTCCGCACGCTTAATGTTCAATGACAGTTATATTATGAGTTTATTTGTTTTGATCTACCGAAGGAGTTCGGAGTCCCGGATGAGATCGGGGACATGACGAGGAGTCTCGAAATGGTCAAGACGTAAAGATCGATATATTGGACGACTATATTCGAACATCGGAAAGGTTCCGAGTGATTCGGGTATTTTCGGGAGTACTAGTGAGTTACGGGAATTCGTATTGGGCCTTAATGGGCCATACGGGAAAGGAGAGAAAGGCCTCAAAGGGTGGCCGCACCCCTCCCCATGGGCTGATCCGAATTGGACAAGGGAGGGGGGCGCCCCCTTCCTTCCTTCTCCTTTTCCCTTCCCTTTCCTTCTCTCCTACTCCTACTACTTGGAAGGGATCCTAGTTCTACTAGGAAAGGGGGAATCCTACTCCCGGTGGGAGTAGGACTCCCCTAGGGAGCGCCATAGAGAGGGCCGGCCCCTCCCCTCTTCCACTCCTTTATATACGTGGCCAGGGGGCACTCCATAGACACAACAATTGATCTCTTGATCTCTTAGCCGTGTGCGGTGCCGCCCTCCACCATAATCCACCTCGATCATATCGTAGCGGTGCTTAGGCGAAGCCCTGCATCGGTAGAACATCATCATCGTCACCATGCCGTCGTGCTGACGAAACTCTCCCTCAACACTTGGCTGGATCGGAGTTCGAGGGATGTCATCGAGTTGAACATGTGCAGAATTCGGAGGTGCCATGCTTTCGGTACTTGATCGGTCGGATCGTGAAGACGTACGACTACATCAACCACATTGTGCTAACGCTTCCGCTTTCGGTCTACGAGGGTACGTGGACAACACTCTCCCCTCTTGTTGCTATGTGTCACCATGATCTTGTTGGGGAACGTAGCAGAAATTCAAAATTTTCTACGCAACACCAAGATCTATCTATGGAGAAACCAGCAACAAGGGGAAGGAGAGTGCATCTAAATACCCTTGTAGATCGCTAAGCGGGAGTGTTCAAGAGAACGGGGTTGAAGGAGTCGTACTCGTCGTGATCCAAATCACCGGAGATCCTAGTGCCGAACGGACGGCACCTCCGCGTTCAACACACGTACAGCCCGGTGACGTCTCCCATGCCTTGATCCAGCAAGGAGAGAGGGAGAGGTTGAGGAAGACTCCATCCAGCAGCAGCACAACGGCGTGGTGGTGGTGGAGGAGCGTGGTACTCTAGCAGGGCTTCACCAAGCACCGCAAGAGACGAGGAGGGAGAGGGGTAGGGCTGCACCAAGAAGGAGAGGAACTCGTGTGTCTTGGGCAGCCCAAACCTCAAGTATATATAGGGGGAGGGGAGGGGCTGAGCCCCCACCTAGGGTTCCCTCCCTAGGGGTGGCGGCAGCCCCCAGATCCCATCTAGGTGGCGGCCAGGTGGAGGGGAGAGGGAGGCGCACCAGGCATGGGCCCTAAGGCCCATCTGCCCTTAGGGTTTTCCCCCCCTCCTCCCCTTAGGCGCCTTGGACCCTTGTGGGGGGGGGGGGCACCAGCCCATCCTGGGGCTGGTCCCCTCCCACACTTGGCCCATGCAGCCCTCCGGGGCTTGTGGCCCCACTTGGTGGACCCCCGGGACCCTCCCGGTGGTCCCGGTACATTACCGATAAAACCCGAAACTTTTCCGGTGACCAAAACAGGACTTACCATATATAAATCTTTACCTCCGGACCATTCCGGAACTCCTCGACGTCCGGGATCTCATCCGAGACTCCGAACAACATTCGGTAACCACATACAAACTTCCTTTATAACCCTAGCGTCATCGAACCTTAAGTGTGTAGACCCTACGGGTTCGGGAACCATGCAGACATGACCGAGACGTTCTCCGGTCAATAACTAACAGTGGGATCTGGATACCCATGTTGGTTCCCACATGTTCCACGATGATCTCATCGAATGAACCACGATGTCGAGGATTCGATCAATCCCGTATACAATTCCCTTTGTCTAGTGGTACGATACTTGCCCGAGATTCGATCGTCGGTATCCCGATACCTTGTTCAATCTCGTTACCGGCAAGTCTCTTTACTCGTTCCGTAACACATCATCCCGTGATCAACTCCTTGGTCACATTGTGCACATTATGATGATGTCCTACCGAGTGGGCCCAGAGATACCTCTCCGTTTACACGGAGTGACAAATCCCAGTCTCGATTCGTGCCAACCCAACAGACACTTTCGGAGATACTTGTAGTGTACCTTTATAGCCACCCAGTTACGTTGTGACGTTTGGCACACCCAAAGTATTCCTACGGTATCCGGGAGTTGCACAATCTCATGGTCTAAGGAAATGATACTTGATATTTAGAAAAGCTTTAGCATACGAACTACACGATCTTTGTGCTAGGCTTAGGATTGGGTCTTGTCCATCACATCATTCTCCTAATGATGTGATCCCGTTATCAACGACATCCAATGTCCATGGTCAGGAAACCGCAACCATCTATTGATCAACGAGCTAGTCAACTAGAGGCTTACTAGGGACATGGTGTTGTCTATGTATCCACACATGTATCTGAGTTTCCTATCAATACAATTCTAGCATGGATAATAAACGATTATCATGAACAAGGAAATATAATAATAACCAATTTATTATTGCCTCTAGGGCATATTTCCAATAGTCTCCCACTTGCACTAGAGTCAATAATCCAGTTCACATCGATATGTGATTAACACTCAAGGTCACATCCCCATGTGACCAACACCCAAAGAGTTCTGGGTTTGATCATGTTATGCTTGTGAGAGAGGTTTCAGTCAACGGGTCTGCAACATTCAGATCCGTATGTACTTCGCAAATTTCTATGTCATCTTGTAGATGCAACTACTACGCTACATTTGGAGCCATTTCAAATAACTATTCTACTTGGAGCTATTCTAAATTGTTGCTCCATTATACGTATCCGGTATCTCTACTCAGAGCTATTCGGATAGGTGTTAAGCTTGCATCGACGGAACTCTTTACGTCGAACTCTTTATCACCTCCATAACCGAGAAACATATCCTTATTCCTCTAAGGATAATTTAGACCGCTCTCTGGTGATCTACTCCTAGATTACCTTTGTACCCTCTTGCCAGATATGTGGCAAGGCACACATCAGGTGCGGTACTCAGCATGGCATACCGTATAGAGCCTATGACAAAAGCATAGGGGACGACCTTCGTCCTTCCTCTTTCTTCTGCCGTGGTCGAGCTTTAAGTCTTAACTTCATACCTTACAACTCAGGCAAGAACTCCTTCTTTGACTGATCCATCTTGAACACCTTCAAGATCATGTCAAGGAATGTGCTCATTTGAAAGTACCATTAAGCGTTTTGATTTATCCTTATAGATCTTGATGCTCAATGTTCAAGTAGCTTAATCCAGGCTTTCCATTGAAAAACACTTTCCAAATAACCCTATATGCTTTCCAGAAATTCTACGTCATTTCTGATCAACAATATGTCAACAACATATACTCATCAGAAATTCTATAGCGCTCCCACTCACTTCTTTGGAAATACAAGTTTCTCATAAACTTTGTATACACCCAAAAACTTCGATCATCTCATCAAAGCATACATTCCAACTCCGAGATGCTTACTCCAGTCCTTAGAAGGATTGCTGGAGCTTTGCATACTTGTTAGCATCTTTCAGGATTGACAAAACCTTCCAGTTGTATCACATACAACCTTTGCTCAAGAAAATCATTGAGGAAACAATGTTTTGACATCCTATCTGCAAGATTTCATAAATAATGCAGTAATCGCTAATATAATTCCAACAGACTCTTAGCATCGCTACGAGTGAGAAAGTCTCATCGTAGTCAACTCCTTGAACTTGTCGGAAAACATCTTAACGACAAGTCGAGCTTTCTTAATGGTGATACTTACCATCATTGTCCGTCTTCCTTTTAAAATCCATATGTACCTAACAGCCTTACGACCATCAAGTAGTTCTTCCAAAGTCTACACTTTCATATATGGATCCTCTCTCGGATTATATGGCCTCGAGCCATTTTGGAATCCAGTCCCACCATCGCTTCTTCATAGCTCGTAGGTTCATTGTTGTCTAGCAACATGACTTCCAAGACAGGATTACGTACCATTCTGAAGTAGTACGCATCCTTGTCATCCCACGAGGTTTGGTAGTGACTTGATCTGAAGTTTCATGATCACTATCATAAGCTTCCACTTCAATTGGTGTAGGTGCCACAGGAAAAACTCCCTGTGCCCTGCCACACACTAGTTAAAGAAACGGTTCAATAACCTCATCAAGTCTCCACCATCCTCCCACTCAATTCTTTCGAGAGAAACTTTTCCTCAAGAAAGGACCCGATTCTAGAAACAATCCCTTATTGCTTTTGGATCTAAGACAGGAGGTATACCCAACTGTTTTGGGTGTCCTATGAAGATGCATTTATCCGCTTTGGGTTCGAGCTTATCAGCCTGAAACTTTTTCACATAAGCGTCGCAGCCCCAAACTTTTAAGAAATGACAGCTTAGGTTTCTCTAAACCATAGTTCATACGGTGTCATCTCATCGGAATTACGTGGTGCCCTATTTAAAGTGAATGTGGTTGTCTCTAATGCCTAACCCATAAACTATCGTGGTAATTCGATAAGAGACATCATGGTATGCATCATATCCAATAGGGTGCAGTTATGATGTTCGGACACACCATCACACTATGGTGTTCCAGGCTGTATTAGTTGTGAAACAATTTCTACAATGTCTTAATTCCGTGCCAAACTCGTAATTCAGATATTCATCTCTATGATCATGTCATAGATATTTTATCCTCTTGTCACGACGATCTTTCAACTTCACCCTGAAATTACTTGAACCTTTCAATAATTCAGACTTGTGATTCATCAAGTAAATATACTCAACATCTACTCAAATCATTTGTGAAGTAAGAACATAACGATATCCACTACACGCCTCAGCACTCATTGGACTGCACACATCAAAATGTATTACTTCCAACAAGTTGCTTTCTAGTTCCATTTTACTAAAAACGAGGTTTTCAGTCATCTTGCCCATGTGGTATGATTTGCATGTCTCAAGTGATTCAAAACCAAGTGAGTCCAAACGGTCCATTTGCATGGAGTTTCTTCATGCATATACACCAATAGACATGGTTCGCATGTCTCAAACTCTTCAAAACGAGTGAGCCCAAAGATCCATCAACATGGAGCTTCTTCATGCGTTTTATACCGATATGACTTACGTGGCAGTGCCACAAGTAGGTGGTACTATCATTACTATCTTATATCTTTTGGCATGAACATGTGTATCACTACGATCGAGATTCAACAAACCATTCATTTTAGGTGCAAGACCATTGAAGGTATTATTCAAATAAACAGAGTAACCATTATTCTCCTTAAATGAATAACCGTATTGCGATAGACATAATCCAATCATGTCTATGCTCAACGCAAACACCAATCTCGATGGTAGAGGGAGCGTGCGATGCTTGATCACATCAAGCTTGGAAAAACTTCCAACACATATTGCCAGCTCACCTTTAGCTAGTCTCCGTTTACTCCGCAGCCTTTTATTTCGAGTTTACTAACATTTAGCAACCGAACCGGTATCTAATACCATGGTGCTACTAGGAGTACTAGTAAAGTACACATTAACACAATGTACATCCAATATACTTCTATCGACCTTGCCAGCCTTCTCATCTACCAAGTATCTAGGGTAATTCTGCTCCAGTGGCTGTTCCCCTTATTATAGAAGCACTTAGTCTCGGGTTTGGGTTCAACCTTAGGTTTCTTCACTAGAGCAGCAGCTGAATTGCCGTTTCATGAAGTATCCCTTTTTGCCCTTGCCCTTCTTGAAACTAGTGGTTTCACCAACCATCAACAATTGATGCTCCTTCTTGATTTCTACTTTTGTGGTGTCAAACATCGCGAATATCTCAAGGATCATCATATATGTCCTCGATATATTATAGTTCATCACGAAGCTCTAGCAGCTTGGTGGTAATGACTTCGGAGAAACATCACTATCTCATTTGGAAGATCAACTCCCACTCGATTCAAATGATTGTTGTACTCAGACAATCTGAGCACAAGCTCAACAATTGAGCTTTTATCCCTTAGTTTGCAGGCTAAGAAAATCGTCAGAGGTCTTATACCTCTTGACGTGGGCACGAGCCTGAAATCCCAATTTCAGCCCTCGAAACATCTCATATGTTTCGCGACGTTTCAAAATGTCTTCGGTGCCTCAACTCTAAACTGTTTAACTGAACTATCACGTAGTTATCAAAATGTGTATGTCAGATGTTCGCAACATCCACAGACGACGTTCGAGGTTCAGCACACTGAGCGGTGCATTAAGGACATAAGCCTTCTATGAAGCAATGAGGACAATCCTCAGTTTACGGACCTAGTCCACATAATTGCTACTATCAACTTTCAACTAAATTTTCTCTAGGAACATATCTAAACAGTAGAACTGAAGTGCGAGCCACGACATAATTTGCGAAGACCTTTTGACTATGTTCAGGATAATTAAGTTCATCTTATGAACTCCCACTCAGATAGACACCCCTCTAGTCATCTAAGTGATTACATGATCCGAGTCAACTAGGCCGTGTCCGATCATCACGTGAGACGGACTAGTCATCATCGGTGAGCATCTTCATGTTGATCGTATCTACCATACGACTCATGCTCGACCTTTCGGTCTCTTGTGTTCCGAGGCCATGTCTGTACATGCTAGGCTCGTCAAGTCAACCTAAGTGTTTCGCGTGTGTAAATCTGTCTTACACCCGTTGTATGTGAACGTTAGAATCTATCACACCCGATCATCACGTGGTGCTTCGAAACAACGAACTGTCGCAACGGTGCACAGTTAGGGGGAACACTTTCTTGAAATTATTATGAGGGATCATCTTATTTACTACCGTTGTTCTAAGTAAACAAGATGCAAAAACATGATAAACATCACATGCAATCAAATAATAGTGACATGATATGGCCAATATCATATAGCTCCTTTGATCTCCATCTTGGGGCTCCATGATCATCTTGTCACCGGCATGACACCATGATCTCCATCATCATGATCTACATCATCGTGTCTCCATGAAGTTGCTCGCCAACTATTACTTCTACTACTATGGCTAACACGTTTAGCAATAAAGTAAAGTAATTTACATGGCGTTTGTCAATGACACGCAGGTCATACAAAAAATAAAGACAACTCCTATGGCTCCTGCCGGTTGTCATACTGATCGACATGCAAGTCGTGATTCCTATTACAAGAACATGATCTCATACATCACATATATATCATTCATCACATCCTTTGGCCATATCACATCACAAAACACTTGCTGCAAAAACAAGTTAGATGTCCTCTAATTGTTGTTGCAAGTTATTACGTGGCTGCTATAGGTTTCTAGCAAGAACGTTTCTTACCTACGCCAAAACCACAACGTGAATTGCCAATTTCTATTTACCCTTCATAAGGACCCTGTTCATCGAATCCGATCCGACTAAAGTGGGAGAGACAGACACTCGCCAGCCACCTTATGCAACTAGTGCATGTTAGTCGGTGGAACTGGTCTCACATAAGCGTACGTGTAAGGTTGGTCCGGGCCGCTTCATCCCACGATGCCGCCGAATCAAGATAAGACTATTAACGGCAAGATAATTGACAATATCGATGCCCACAACTACTTTGTGTTCTACTCGTGCATAGTAACTACGCATAGACCTAGCTCATGATGCCACTGTTGGGGAACGTAGCAGAAATTCAAAATTTTCTATGCAACACCAAGATCTATCTATGGAGAAACCAGCAACGAGGGGAAGGAGAGTGCATCTACATACCCTTGTAGATCGCTAAGCGGAAGCGTTCAAGAGAACGGGGTTGAAGGAGTCGTACTCGTTGTGATCCAAATCACCAGAGATCCTAGTGCCGAATGGACGGCACCTCCGCGTTCAACACACGTACAGCCCGGTGACGTCTCCCATGCCTTGATCCAGCAAGGAGAGAGGGAGAGGTTGAGGAAGACTCCATCCAGCAGCAGCACAACGGCGTGGTGGTGGTGGAGGAGCGTGGCACTCCAGCAGGGCTTCGCCAAGCACCGCAAGAGACGAGGAGGGAGAGGGGTAGGGCTGCGCCAAGAAGGAGAGGAACTCGTGTGTCTTGGGCAGCCCAAACCTCAAGTATATATAGGGGGAGGGGAGGGGCTGTGCCCCCACCTAGGGTTCCCTCCCTAGGGGTGGCGGCAGCCCCGAGATCCCATCTGGGTGGCGGCCAGGTGGAGGGGAGAGGGAGGCGCACCAGGCATGGGCCCTAAGGCCCATCTGCCCTTAGGGTTTGCCCCCCCTCCTCCCCTTAGGCGCCTTGGGCCCTTGTGGGGGGGGGGGGGGCGCACCAGCCCACCTGGGGCTGGTCCCCTCCCACACTTGGCCCATGCAGCCCTTCGGGGCTTGTGGCCCCACTTGGTGGACCCCCGGTGGTCTCGGTACGTTACCGATAAAACCCGAAACTTTTCCGGGGACCAAAACAGGACTTCCCATATATAAATCTTTACCTCCGGACCATTCCGGAACTCCTCGTGACGTCCGGGATCTCATCCGATACTCCGAACAACATTCAGTAACCACATACAAACTTCCTTTATAACCCTAGCGTCATCGAACCTTAAGTGTGTGGACCCTACGGGTTCGGGAACCATGCAGACATGACCGAGACGTTCTCCGGTCAATAACCAACTGCGGGATCTGGATACCCGTGTTGGTTCCCACATGTTCCACGATGATCTCATCGGATGAACCACGATGTCGAGGATTCGATCAATCCCGTATACAATTCCCTTTGTCTAGTGGTACGATACTTGCCCGAGATTCGATCGTCGGTATCCTGATACCTTGTTCAATCTCGTTATCGACAAGTCTCTTTACTCATTCCGTAACACATCATCCCGTGATCAACTCCTTGGTCACATTGTGCACATTATGATGATGTCCTACCGAGTGGGCCCAGAGATACCTCTCCTACACGGAGTGACAAATCCCAGTCTCGATTCGTGCCAACCCAACAGACACTTTCGGAGATACCTGTAGTGTACCTTTATAGCCACCCAGTTACGTTGTGACGTTTGGCACACCCAAAGTATTCCTACGGTATCCGGGAGTTGCACAATCTCATGGTCTAAGGAAATGATACTTGACATTTAGAAAAGCTTTAGCATACGAACTACACGATCTTTGTGCTAGGCTTAGGATTGGGTCTTGTCCATCACATCATTCTCCTAATGATGTGATCCCGTTATCAACGACATCCAATGTCCATGGTCAGGAAACCGCAACCATCTATTGATCAACGAGCTAGTCAACTAGAGGCTTACTAGGGACATGGTGTTGTCTATGTATCCACACATGTATCTGAGTTTCCTATCAATACAATTCTAGCATGGATAATAAACGATTATCATGAACAAGGAAATATAATAATAACCAATTTATTATTGCCTCTAGGGCATATTTCCAATAGATCTTGCGTGTGCGTAGGAAAGTTTTTGAAATTACTACGTTTCCCAATAGTGGCATCCGAGCCAGGTTTTATGCATTGATGTTATATGCACGAGTAGAACACAAGTGAGTTGTGGGCGATACAAGTCATACTGCTTACCAGCATTTCATACTTTGGTTCGGCGGTATTGTTGGATGAAGCGGTCCGGACCGACATTACGCGTACGCTTACGCGAGACTGGTTCTACCGACGTGCTTTGCACACAGGTGGCTGGTGGGTGTCAGTTTCTCCAACTTTAGTTAAACCAAGTATGGCTACGCCCGGTCCTTGAGAAGGTTAAAACAACACTAACTTGACAAACTATCGTTGTGGTTTTGATGCGTAGGTAATAACGGTTCTTGCTCAGCCCGTAGCAGCCACGTAAAACTTGCAACAGCAAAGTAGAGGACGTCTAACTTGTTTTTGCAGGGCATGTTGTGATGTGATATGGTCAAGACGTGATGAGATATAAGTTGTTGTATGAGATGATCATGTTTTGTTGAAGTTATCGGCAATTGGCAGAAGCCTTATGGTTGTCTCTTTATTGCATAAGATGCAAGTGCCAAATAATTGCTTTACTTTATTGCCATGCGATAGCAATAGTTGCAAGAGCAATAGTTGGCGAGATGACCATGTGACGACACATTGATATAGATCAAGATGATGGAGATCATGATGTCATGCCGATGACGATGGAGATCATGACGATGCTTTGGAGATAGAGATCAAAGGCACAAGATGATGATGGCCATATCATGTCACATATTTTGATTGCATGTGATGTTTATCTTTTATACATCTTACTTTGCTTAGTTATGACGGTAGCATTATAAGATGATCTCTCACTAAATTTCAAGATAAAAGTGTTCTCCCTAAGTATGCACCGTTGCCAAAGTTCGTCGTGCCCAGACACCACGTGATGATCGGGTGTGATAAGCTCTACGTCCATCTACAACGGGTGCAAGCCAGTTTTGCACACACAGAAATACTCGGGTTAAACTTGACGAGCCTAGCATATGCAGATATGGCCTCGGAACACTGGAGACCGAAAGGTCGAGCATGAATCATATAGTAGATATGATCAACATAATGATGTTCACCATTGAAAACTACTCCATTTCACGTGATGATCGGTTATGGTTTAGTTGATTTGGATCACGTGATCACTTAGAAGATTAGAGGGATGTCTTTATAAGTGGGAGTTCTTAAGTAATATGATTAATTGAACTTAAATTTATCATGAACTTAGTCCTGGTAGTATTAACATATCTATGTTGTAGATCAATAGCTCGCGTTTAGCTCCCCTGTTTTATTTTTGATATGTTCCTAGAGAAAACTAAGTTGAAAGATGTTAGTAGCAATGATGCGGATTGGATCCGTGATCTGAGGTTTATCCTCATTGCTGCACAGAAGAATTATGTCCTTGATGCACCGCTAGGTGACAAACCTATTGCAGGAGCGGATGCATATGTTATGAACGTTTGGCTAGCTCAATATGATGACTACTTGATAGTTTAGTGCACCATGCTTAAACGGCTTAGAATCGGGACTTCAAAGACGTTTTGAACGTCATGGACCATACGAGATGTTCCAAGAGTTGAAGTTAATATTTCAAGTAAATACCCGAGTTGGGAGATATGAAGTCTCCAACAAGTTCTATAGCTAAAAGATGGAGGAGAATAGCTCAAGCAGTGAGCATGTGCTCAAATTGTCCGAGGTACTACAATCGCTTGAATCAAGTGGGAGTTAATCTTCCAGATAAAATAGTGATTGACAGAATTCTCTAGTCACCATCACCAAGTTAGTAGAACTTCGTGATGAACTATAATATGCAAGGGATAACGGAAACGATTCCCAAGCTCTTTGTGATGCTGAAATCGACGAAGGTAGAAATCAAGAAAAGCATCAAGTGTTGATGGTAAACAAAACCACTAGTTTCAATTAAAGGGACAAAGGGAATAAAGGGGAACTTCAAGAAGAACGGCAAGCAAGTTGCTGCTCAAGTGAAAAACCCAAGTCTGGACCTAAGCCTGAAACTGAGTGCTTCTACTGCAAAGGGACTGGTCACTGGAAGTGGAACTACCCCAAGTAATTGGCGGATAAGAAGGATGGTAAAGTGAACATAGGTATATTTGATATACATGTTATTGATGTGTACTTTACTAATGTTTATAGCAAGCCCTTAGTATTTGATACTAGTTCAGTTGCTAAGAATAGTAACTCGAAACGGGAGTTGCAGAATGAACAGAGACTAGTTAAGGATGAAGTGACGATGTGTATTGGAAATGGTTCCAAGATTGATATGATCATCACCGTACACTCCCTATACTTTCGAGATTAGTGTTAAACCTAAATAAATGTTATTTGGTGTTTGCGTTGAGCATGAATATGATTTGATCATGTTTATTGCAATACGGTTATTCATTTAAAATCAGAGAATAATTGTTGTTCTGTTTACATGAATAAAACCTTCTATGGTTATACACCCAATGAAATTGGTTTGTTGGATCTCGGTCGTAGTGATACACATATTCATAATATTGAAGCCAAAAGATGCAAAGTTAATCATGGTAGTGCAACTTATTTGTGGCACGACCGTTTGGGTCATATTGGTATAAAGCGCATGAAAAAACTCCATGTTGATGGGATTTTGGAATCACTTGATTATGAATCAGTTGATGCTTGCGAACCATGCCTCATGAGCAAGATGACTAAGACTCCGTTCTCCGGAACAATGGAGCAAGCAACAGATTTGTTGGAAATCATAGATACTGATGTATGTGGTCTGATGAATATTGAGGCTCGCGGCAGGTATCATTATTTTCTGATCTTCACAGATGATTTGAGCAGATATGAGTATATCTACTTGATGAAACACAAGTCTGAAACATTTGAAAAGTTCAAAGAATTTCAGAGTGAAGTGGAGAATCATCGTAACAAAAATAAAAGTTTCTACGATATGATCGCAGAAGTAAAATATTTGAGTTACGAGTTTGGCCTTCAATTAAAACAATGTGAAATAGTTTCACTACTCACGCCACCTGAAACACCACAGTGTAATGGTGTGTCCGAACATCGTAACCGTACTTTATTAGATATGATGCGATCTATGATGTCTCTTACCAATTTACCACTATCGTTTTGGGGTTATGCATTAGAGACAGCTACATTCACGTTAAATAGGGCACCATCTAAATCTATTGAGATGACACCGTATGAACTATGGTTTGGCAAGAAACCTAAGCCGTCATTTCTTAAAGTTTGAGGTTGCAATTGAAGGAAATATGCCCTAGAGGCAATAATAAAGATATCATTTATTTCCTTATATCATGATAAATGTTTATTATTCATGCTAGAATTGTATTAACCGGAAACAGAATACATGTGTGAATACATAGACAAACAGAGTGTCACTAGTATGCCTCTACTTGACTAGCTCGTTAATCGAAGATGGTTATGTTTCCTAACCATAAACAAAAGAGTTGTTATTTGATTAACGGGATCACATCATTAGGAGAATGATGTGATTGACATGACCCATTCCATTAGCTTAGCACCCGATCGTTTAGTATGTTGCTATTGCTTTCTTCATGACTTATACATGTTCCTATGACTATGAGATTATGCAACTCCCCTTTGCCAGAGGAACACTTTTTGTGCTACTAAACGTCACAACGTAACTGGGTGATTATAAACGAGCTCTACATGTGTCTTCAAAGGTACATGTTGGGTTGGCTTATTTCGAGATTAGGATTTGTCACTCCGATTGTCGGAGAGGTATCTCTGGCCCTCTCGGTAATGCACATCACATAAGCCTTGCAAGCATTGCAACTAATGAGTTAGTTGTGAGATGATGTATCACGGAACGAGTAAAGAGACTTGCCGGTAACGAGATTGAACTAGGTATTAAGATACCAACGATCGAATCTCGGGCAAGTAACATACCGATGACAAAGGGAACAACGTATGTTGTTATGCGGTCTGACCGATAAAGATCTTCGTAGAATATGTACGAGTCAATATGGGCATCCAGGTCCCGCTATTGGTTATTGACCAGAGACGTGTCTCGGTCATGTCTACATTGTTCTCAAACCGTAGGGTCCGCACGCTTAAGGTTTCGATGACAGTTATATTATGAGTTTATGAGTTTTGATGTACTGTAGGAGTTCGGAGTCCCGGATGAGATCAGGGACATGACGAGGAGTCTCGAAATGGCCGAGACGTAAATATCGATATATTGGACGACTATATTCGGACATCGGAAAGGTTCCGAGTGATTCGGGTATTTTCCAGAGTACCAGAGAGTTACGGGAATTCGCCGGGGAGTATATGGGCCTTATTGGGCCATACGGGAATAGAGGAGAGAGGCCAAAAGGAAGGAGGCCTGCACCCCCCCTCTGGTCCGAATTGGACAAGGGGCGCAGCCCCCTTTTCCTTCTTCCTCTCCCCCTCTTTCCCCTTCTCCTACTCCAACAAGGAAGGAAGGAGTCCTACTCCCGGTGGGAGTAGGACTCCCCTTGGCGTGCCCCCTCCTAGGCCGACCGCCCCCTCCCCCTTGCTCCTTTATATACGGGGGTAGGGGGGCACCTCTAGACACACAAGTTGATCTTCGTGATCGTTCCTTAGCCGTGTGCGGTGCCCCCCTCCACCATATTCCACCTCGGTCATATTGTAGCGGTGCTTAGGCGAAGCCCTGCGACGGTAGAACATCAAGATCGTCACCATGCCGTCGTGCTGACGGAACTCCTCCCCGATGCTTTGCTGGATCGGAGCCCGGGGATCGTCATCGAGCTGAACGTGTGCCAAGAACTCGGAGGTGCGGGAGTAACGGTGCTTGGATCGGTCGGATCGTGAAGACGTACGACTACATCAACCGCGTTGTCACAATGCTTCCGCTGTCGGTCTACAAGGGTACGTAGATCACACTCTCCCCTCTCGTTGCTATGCATCACCATGATCTTGCGTGTGCGTAGGAATTTTTTTGAAATTACTACGTTCCCCAACAGTGGCATCCGAGCCTAGGTTTTATATGTTGATGTTATATGCACGAGTAGAACACAAGTGAGTTGTGGGCGATATAAGTCATACTGCTTACCAGCATGTCATACTTTGCTTCGGCGGTATTGTTGGACGAAGCGGCCCGGACCGACATTACGCGTACGCTTACGCGAGACCGGTTCTCCCGACGTGCTTTGCACATAGGTGGCTTGCGGGTGACAGTTTCTCCAACTTTAGTTGAACCGAGTGTGGCTACGCCCGGTCCTTGCGAAGGTTAAAACAACACCAACTTGACAAACTATCATTGTGGTTTTGATGCGTAGGTAAGATTGGTTCTTGCTTAAGCCCGTAGCAGCCACGTAAAACTTGCAACAACAAAGTAGAGGACGTCTAACTTGTTTTTGCAGGGCATGTTGTGATGTGATATGGTCAAAACATGATACTAAATTTTATTGTATGAGATGATCATGTTTTGTAACCGAGTTATCGGCAACTGGCAGGAGCCATATGATTGTCGCTTTATTGTATGCAATGCAATCACGCTGTAATGCTTTACCTTATCACTAAGCGGTAGCGATAGTCGTGGAAGCATAAGATTGGCGAGACGACAACGATGCTACGATGGAGATCAAGGTGTCGCGCCGGTGATGATGGTGATCATGACGGTGCTTCGAAGATGGAGATCACAAGCACAAGATGATGATGGCCATATGATGTCACTTATATTGATTGCATGTGATGTTTATCTTTTATGTATCTTATCTTGCTTTGATTGACGGTAGCATTTTAAGATGATCTCTCACTAATTATCAAGAAGTGTTCTCCCTGAGTATGCACCATTGCGAAAGTTCTTCGTGCTGAGACACCACGTGATGATCGGGTGTGATAGGCTCTACGTTCAAATACAACGGGTGCAAAACAGTTGCACACGCGGAATACTCAGGTTATACTTGACGAGCCAAGCATATACAGATATGGCCTCGGAACACGGAGACCGAAAGGTCGAGCATGAATCATATAGTAGATATGATCAACATACTGATGTTCACCATTGAAACTACTCCATCTCACGTGATGATCGGACATGGTTTAGTTGATTTGGATCACGTGATCACTTAGAGGATTAGAGGGATGTATAAATTTATCATGAACTTAGTCCTAGTAGTATTTTGCAAATTATGTTGTAGATCAATAGCTCGCGTAGTTGCTTCCCTGTGTTTATTTTGATATGTTCCTAGAGAAAATTGTGTTGAAAGATGTTAGTAGCAATGATGCGGATTGGATCCGTGATCTGAGGTTTATCCTCATTGCTGCACAAAAGAATTATGTCCTTGATGCACCGCTAGGTGACGGACCTATTGCAGGAGCAGATGCAGACGTTATGAACGTTTGGCTAGCTCAATATGATGACTACTTGATAGTTTAGTGCACCATGCTTAATGGCTTAGAATCGGGACTTCAAAGACGTTTTGAACGTCATGGAGCATATGAGATGTTCCAGGAGTTGAAGTTAATATTTCAAGCAAATACCCGAGTTGAAAGATATGAAGTCTCCAACAAGTTCTATATAGCTAAAAGATGGAGGAGAATCGCTCAACTAGTGAGCATGTGCCCAGATTGTCTGAGTACTACAATCGCTTGAATCAAGTGGGAGTTAATCTTCCAGATAAGATAGTGATTGACAGAATTCTCTAGTCACCATCACCAAGTTAGTAGAACTTCGTGATGAACTATGATATGCAAGGGATAACGGAAACGATTCCCAAGCTCTTCGTAATGCGGAAATTGACGAAGGTAGAAATCGAGAAAAACATCAAGTGTTGATGGTAGACAAGACCACTAGTTTCAACAAAAGGGCAGAGGGAAGAAGGGGAACTTCAAGAAGAACAGCAAGAAAGTTGCTGCTCAAGTGAAGAAGCCCAAGTCTGGTCCTAAGCCTGAGACTAAGTGCTTCTATTGCAAAGGGACTGGTCACTGGAAGCGGAACTACCCCAAGTGATTGGCGGATAAGAAGGATGGCAAAGTGAACATAAGTATATTTGATATACATGTTATTGATGTGTACTTTACTAGTGTTTATAGCAACCCCTCAGTATTTGATACTAGTTCAGTTGCTAAGATTAGTAACTCGAAACGGGAGTTGCAGAATAAACATAGACTAGTTAAGGGTGAAGTGACGATGTGTGGTTCCAAGATTGATATGATCATCATCGCACACTCCCTATACTTTCGGGATTAGTGTTGAACCTGAATAAGTGTTATTTGGTGTTTGCGTTGAGCATGAATATGATTTGATCATGTTTATTGTAATACGGTTATTCGTTTAAGTAAGAGAATAAATTGTTGTTCTGTTTACATGAATAAAACCTTATATGGTTACACACCCAATGAAAATAGTTCGTTGGATCTCGATCGTAGTGATACACATAATCATAAATTTGAAACCAAAAGATGCAAAGTTAATAATGATAGTGCAACTTATTTGTAGCACTGCCGTTTAGGTCATATTGGTGTAAAGCGCATGAAGAAACTCCATGTTGATGGGATTTTGGAATCACTTGATTATGAATCACTTGATGCTTGCGAACCATGCCTCATGGGCAAGATGACTAAGACTCCGTTCTCCGGAGCGAGCAACTGACTTATTGGAAATAATACATACTGATGTATGCGGTCCGATGAGTGTTAAGGCTCACGGCAAGTATCGTTATTTTCTGAACTTCACAGATGATTCGAGCAGATATGGGTATATCTACTTGATGAAACATAAGTCTGAAACATTTGAAAAGTTCAAAGATTTCAGAGTGAAGTGGAAAAACATCGTGACAAGAAAATAAAGTTTCTACGATCTGATCACGGAGACAAATATTTGAGTTACGAGTTTGGTCTTTAATTAAAGCAATGTGGAATAGTTTCACAAACTCATGCCACATGGAACACCACAGCATAATGGTGTGTCCGAACATCATAACCGTACTTTATTGGATATAGTGCAATCTATGATGTCTCTTACCGATCTACCACCATCGTTTTGGGGTTATGCATTAGAGACAGCTGCATTCACGTTAAAAGGGCACCATCTAAATCTGTTGAGACGACACCGTATGAACTGTGGTTTGGCAAGAAACCAAAGTTGTCGTTTCTTAAAGTTTGGGGTTGCAATGCTTATGTGAAAAAGTTTCATCCTGATAAGCTCAAACCCAAATCGGAAAAGTGTGTCTTCATAGGATACCTGGGTACACCTTCTATCACAGATCCAAAGGCAAGACATTAGTTGCTAAGAATGGATCATTTCTAGAGAAGGAGGTTCTCTCGAAAGAAGTGAGTGGGAGGAAAGTAGAACTTGATAAGGTAATTGTACCTTCTCCCTTATTGGAAAGTAGTTCATCACAGAAATCTGTTCCTATGACTACTACACCAATTAGTGAGGAAGCTAATGATGATGATCATGTAACTTCAGATCAAGTTACTACCGAATCTCGTAGGTAAACCAGAGTGAGATCCGCACCAGAGTGGTACGGTAATCCTGTTCTGGAGGTCATGCTACTTGACCATGACGAACCTACAAACTATGAAGAAGCGATGGTGAGCCCAGATTCCGCAAAATGGCTTGAGGCCATGAAATCTGAGATGGGATCCATGTATAAGAACAAAGTATGGACTTTGGTTGACTTGCCCGATGATTGGCAAGCCATTGATAATAAATGGATCTTCAAGAGGAAGACGGACACTGGTAGTAGTGTTACTATCTACAAAGCTAGAATTGTCGCAAAAGTTTTCGACAAGTTCAAGGTGTTGACTACGATGAGAGTTTCTCACTCGTATCTATGCTTAAGTCTGTCCGAATCATGTTAGCAATTGCCGCATTTTATGAAATCTGGCAAATGGATAAACAAAACTGCATTCCATAATAGATTTATTAAAGAAGAGTTGTATATGATACAACCAGAAGGTTTTGTCAATCCTAAAGGTGCTAACAAAATATGCAAGCTCCAGCGATCCATCTATGGACTGGTGCAAGCATCTCGGAGTTGGAATATACGCTTTGATAAGTTGATCAAAGCATATAGTTTTATACAGACTTGCGATGAAGCCTGTATTTACAAGAAAGTGAGTGGGAGCACTACAACATTTCTGATAAGTATATGTGAATGACATATTTTTGATTGGAAATAATGTAGAATTATTCTACAAAGCATAAAGGAATGTTTGAAAGGAATTTTCCAAAGAAAGACCTCGGTGAAGCTGCTGACATATTGAACATCAAGATCTATAGAGATAGATCAAGACTCTTGATAAGTTTTTTTTCAATGAGTACATACCTTGACAAGATTTTGAAGTAGTTCAAAATGGAACAGTTAAAGAAGGAGTTCTTGCCTGTGTTACAAGGTGTGAAGTTGAGTAAGACTCAAAACCCGACCACGGCAGAAGATAGAGAGAGAATGAAAGTCATTCCCTATGCCTCAGCCATAGGTTCTATAAAGTATGCCATGTTGTGTACCAGACCTATTGTATACCCTGCCCTGATTTTGGCACGGGAGTACAATAGTGATCTAGGAGTAGATCACTAGACAGCGGTCAAAATTGTCCTTAGTGGAATAAGGATATGTTTCTCGATTATGGAGATGACAAAAAGGTTCGTCGTGAAGGGTTACGTCAATGCAACTTTTGACACTGATCCAGATGACTCTAAGTCTCAATCTGGATACATATTGAAAGTGGGAGCAATTAGCTAGAGTAGCTCTGTGCAGAGCATTGTTGACATAGAAATTTGCAAAATACATACGGATCTGCATGTGGCAGACCCGTTGACTAAACTTCTCTCACAAGCAAAACATGATCACTTTTTGGGTCTTAATCACATAGCAATGTGAACTAGATTATTGAATCTAGTAAACCCTTTGGGTTCTAGTCACATGGAGATGTGAACCAATCACATAAAGATGTGAACTATTGATGTTAAATCACATGGCGATGTGATCTAGATTATTGACTCTAGTGCAAGTGGGAGACTGAAGGAAATATGCCCTAGAGCCAATAATAAAGTTATTATTTATTTCCTTATATCAGGATAAATATTTATTATTCATTCTATAATTGTATTAACCGGAAACATAATACATGTGTGAATACATAGACAAACAGAGTGTCACTAGTATGCCTCTACTTGACTAGCTCGTTAATCAAAGATGGTTATGTTTCTTAACCATAAACAAAAGAGTTGTTATTTGATTAACGGGATCACATCATTAGGAGAATGATGTGATTGACATGACCCATTCCATTAGCTTAGCACTTGATCGTTTAGTATGTTGCTATTGCTTTCTTCATGACTTATACATGTTCCTATGACTATGAGATTATGCAACTCCCGTTTGCCGGAGGAACACTTTGTGTGCTACCAAACGTCACAACGTAACTGGGTGATTATAAAGGAGCTCTACAGATGTCTCCAAAGGTACATGTTGGGTTGGCGTATTTCGAGATTAGGATTTGTCACTCCGATTGTCGGAGAGGTATCTTTGGGCCCTCTCGGTAATGCACATCACATAAGCCTTGCTAGCATTGCAACTAATGAGTTAGTTGTGAGATGATGTATTACGGAACGAGTAAAGAGACTTGCCGGTAACGAGATTGAACTAGGTATTAAGATACCGACGATCGAATCTCGGGCAAGTAACATATCGATGACAAAGGGAACAACACATGTTGTTATGCGGTCTGACGGATAAAGATCTTCATAGAATATGTAGGAGCCAATATGGGCAACCAGGTCCCGCTATTGGTTATTGACCGGAGACATGTCTCGGTCATGTCTACATTGTTCTCGAACCGTAGGGTCCGTACGCTTAAGGTTTCGATGACAGTTATATTATTAGTTTATGAGTTTTGATGTACCGAAGGCGTTCGGAGTCCCGGATGAGATCGGGGACATGACGAGGAGTCTCGAAATGGTCGAGACGTAAAGATTGATATATTGGACGACTATATTCGGACATCGGAAAGGTTCCGAGTGATTCGTGTATTTTTCAGAGTACCGGAGAGTTACGGGAATTCGCCGGGGAGTATATGGGCCTTATTGGGCCATACGGGAATAGAGGAGAGAGGCCAAAAGGAAGGAGGCCTGCGCCCCCCTCTGGTCCGAATTGGACAAGGGGCGCAGCCCCCTTTTCCTTCTTCCTCTCCCCCTCTTTCCCCTTCTCCTACTCCAACAAGGAAGGAAGGAGTCCTACTCCCGGTGGGAGTAGGACTCCCCTTGGCGCGCCCCCTCCTAGGCCGGCCGCCCCCTCCCCCTTGCTCCTTTATATACGGGGGCAGGGGGGCACCTCTAGACACACAAGTTGATCTTCGTGGTCGTTCCTTAGCCGTGTGCGGTGCCCCCCTCCACCATATTCCACCTCGGTCATATTGTAGTGGTGCTTAGGCGAAGCCCTGCGACGGTAGAACATCAAGATCGTCACCACGCCATCATGCTGACGGAACTCCTCCCCGATGCTTTGCTGGATCGGAGCCCGGGGATCGTCATCGAGCTGAACGTGTGCCAAGAACTCGGAGGTGCCGGAGTAACGGTGCTTGGATCGGTCGGATCGTGAAGACGTACGACTACATCAACCGCGTTGTCACAATGCTTCCGCTGTCGGTCTACAAGGGTACGTAGATCACACTCTCCCCTCTCGTTGCTATGCATCACCATGATCTTGCGTGTGCGTAGGAAATTTTTTGAAATTACTACGTTCCCCAACAGCAATCACTACTAGGCAAAAGCCTAGCAGTAGCGCCGGTTTTTGGCCTATCAGTAGCGCGGGTAGGCGCGCTACTGATAAGGCGCTACAGCTAATGCTTAGCAGTAGCGCCTACAGGCACTCGCTACTGCTATATCTACTTAGTAGTAGTAGCGCTTTCGAAAACAATCGCTACTACTATTATTCCCTATTCCATTTCTCTTGAATTTTAGGTCGTATTCATATACCTGTATACAATTTTTCATACATTAGCAGTTTAGAGATTCTTTTTACATCATAATGAGTTATTAAATCACTAGGTGAAAGAACCTTGGATTAGTTTCAAGTGCATGGATCCAAAGTAACCAATGGTCACTTTGGATCCATCCATTTGAAACTAATCGGCGGTTCTTTCACCCAACGACACAATAACTTATCTTCATCATAATAATATGATTAACAACTTATCATAATAATACATCATTGTCACATAACTCCTCATAATCATCATTTTCGTCCAATGCCATATAACAACTTCGTCACTAGTTATAATAACAACTCCTCCTCCTCATCATCATAGTAATCATAATCACTACTCCTACTCAGCATCACCATCAAGTCTAAGACATTGTAGTCATATATAATTAACACTAACTAATTGTTCTTAATACTTAGGACCTACTCCTCTCTCCTAGCTACATAAAACAGATAAACCGGTCCTTCACCATAATGGAGAATGGACATAAACCTATCTCCAACTTGTGGCTTGCGCACATTCATTTTGTCTCCAATTATTTGCGCGTGCGCATTCATCACTTTGCTCCATTCTTTGATTTGAGCCTTCCATCATTTGAAGAAATCGAGTATGCAATATGGTAAGCCTCCGAAGGAGTTGGTCGTAAGCTAACCATATGCATATCACCTTCGATAAATAGCATATCAGGCACAACCTGCTTCGGGAGCCTCTGTTCAAAAATGGAATAGTAACATATATAGTTAGAAATGGTTTACTTAAGAATAATGTATGCAATGAAGTTACCATCATTAACAAAATCTTACCAAGTTTTTGGCAATGAAGTTATCATCAAGCAATGTATGGACTAGTGGCACGTATCAAGTATAATTTGGGCTGATAGAGTGCCTGTTTTTGAAGGCCTCAACATCTTCTGTGAATGAGACAAGATAACCTTTCTCCTCACAATTAAGCTTGGAGTCATAGCTGTAGTATGTGTTGTCTACTACCTTCCGAGTATTTCTTGAAGATAAGAAATAAGCTGAAGATTATAAATAAATAAGTTTAGTACGGATGAACACCAAATAGTTTTAAATTAACAACATAAATTACCAAACTTAACAAATTAGTTTGGCAAACTCACATCTAGGCAAAACTGGAGGTATATCCACATCCACCCAGATGTCGATATTATCATCATCATCATAATCTTCGGGACGAATATCAAATATTATTCGCATTCCCTCCTCAAATCCATATGACATGCAGAGAGCTTCCCAATTAGAGAAACCAAAATGGGAGCGATCGACCACATTGTAGAACTTAACCAGAAACTCATAACCATGTTTAGTTCTTAAGTGAGCCCTCCTCGTCTCCACATTCTCAAAGTCATCTAAACCAAAACCAAGCTTCTCCAATACATATGGTCTAGCATGGCACGGGATGTACTAATCGAATTGAAAAAAATCCATAAATTACACGTTGAACAAAAGAAGCACAAGTGATGATATTAAATACGATGAAATGCTTGTCGTTGCGTACTGTACAAACATCGAAGGTCTCTTCCAGCTTCACGGTGAAAAACCTATTGTTTTGCAGGTGAGGAAACCCGTCGCACACACCTCGGTCATTGTAGCAGTACACACACTCCGGGATCCCATCGTCATCAGACATCTCCTGTGTCCAAAATTCAAAGATTATAACTCGACGACAAAACCCAAAAAATCCAGCATGACCTTTGCTAAAAAAGGACATATCGAGCACCTGAAATTTGCCGAACGGAAATTAATCAAAACTTCGGCAAAACATAGGCCACTTATCGATGGTCATTGCATTTCAATGGTTCAAAATATGAAAAAAACATTTGAAAATATCTCATATATAATCCTAACAGTAAATAAACTAGGTTTATTAACTACTTACTAAATAAACTAGTTCTATTAAGCACTTACTAAATAAACTAGTTCTATTAAGCACTTAATATAAATAAACTAGTTATAATAATCACTTACTAAATAAACTAGTTACCTATGATTTGCAAAAACAGAGACAAGGGAGGGAGGGAGGGAGGAGAGAGGAGGGGGAGGGGGCGGCCGGAGGAGGAGGGAGGGGCGGTGGGAGGAGGGCTGCCGGCGGAGGAGGGAGGAGGGGGCGGCCACAGGCGGAGGGAGGAGGAGGGAGGAGGGCACGGTGGGAGGAGGAGGGACGGAAGGAGGGAGTACCTCAGTGGCGGACGGACGACGGCGGCGACAGCGACGAACGACAATAGTTATCGGCGCGTGCGGGAGTGACTGAGAGAGGGAGAGTGAGTGAGAGAGACGGGGTCGGCCGTACGTGTGGAGATAAGGTAGGGTTAGTAGTAGCACGGGCATGAGAAAGCACTACAACTAAGGAGAATAGCAGTAGCGGGGTAAGGCATAAGGCGCTACTGCTATAACTAGCTGGACGATGAGGTCATGGCAATGGGAGCAGCAGCGCAGTTTAGAGATGACGCACTACTGCTATTTTCTATTCAGCAGCGTGTTTTCATGAAACGCGCTGCTGCTAAATAGCAGTAGCGTCGTATTTTGAAGAGCGCTACTGGTAATATTCTGTGTATAAGGTTTTCCCTAGTAGTGAATGCTTATGTGAAAAAGTTTCAACTTGATAAGCTCAAACCCAAATCGGAGAAGTGTGTCTTCATAATATACCCAAAAGAAAATGTTGGGTACACCTTCTATCACAAATCCGAAGGCAAGATATTCATTGCTGAGAATAGATCCTTTCTAGAGAAGGAGTTTCTCTCGAAAGAAGTGAGTGGGAGAAAGTAGAACTTGATGAGGTAACTGTACCTGCTCCCTTATTGGAAAGTAGTTCATCACAGAAATCTGGTCCTGTGACTACTACACCAATTAGTGAGGAAGCTAATGATGATGATCATGTAACTTCAGATCAAGTTACTACCGAACCTCGTAGGTAAATCAGAGTGAGATCCGCACCAGAGTGGTACGGTAATCCTGTTTTGGAGGTCATGTTACTTGACCATGACGAGCCTACGAACTATGAGGAAAAGCGATAATGAGCCCAGATTCCGCGAAATGGCTTGAGGCCATGAAATATGAGATGAGATCCATGTATGAGAACAAAGTATGGACTTTGATTGACTTGCCCATTGAGCGGAGAGCCATTGAGATTAAATGGATCTTCAAGAGGAAGACGGACGGTGATAGTAGTGCTACTATCTACAAAGCTAGAATTGTCGCAAAAAGGTTTTCGACAAGTTCAAGGTGTTGACTACGATGAGAGTTTCTGACTACGATGAGAGTTTCTCACTCGTATCTATGCTTAAGTCTGTCCGAATCATGTTAGCAATTGCCGCATTTTATGAAATCTGGCAAATGGATAAACAAAACTGCATTCCTTAGTGGATTTATTAAAGAAGAGTTGTATATGATGCAACCAGAAGGTTTTGTCAATCCTAAAGGTACTAACAAAATATGCAAGCTCCAACGATCCATCTATGGACTGGTGCAAGCATCTCGGAGTTGGAATATACGCTTTGATAAGTTGATCAAAGCATATAGTTTTATACAGACTTGCGGTGAAGCCTGTATTTACAAGAAAGTGAGTGGGAGCACTACAACATTTCTGATAAGTATATGTGAATGACATATTGTTGATCAGAGATAATGTAGAATTATTCTGCAAAGCATAAAGGAATGTTTGAAAGGAGTTTTTCAAAGAAAGACCTCGGTGAAGCTGCTTACATATTGAGCATCAAGATCTATAGAGATAGATCAAGACGCTTGATAAGTTTTTCAATGAGTACATACCTTGACAAGATTTTGAAGTAGTTCAAAATGGAACAGTCAAAGAAGGATTTCTTGCCTGTGTTACAAGGTGTGAAGTTGAGTAAGACTCAAAACCTGACGACGGCAGAAGATAGAGAGAGAATGAAAGTCATTCCCTATGCCTCAGCCATAGGTTGTATAAAGTATGCCATGCTGTGTACCAGACTTATTGTATACCCTACCCTGAGTTTGGCAAGGGAGTACAATAGTGATCTAGGAGTAGATCACTGGACATTGGTCAAAATTATCCTTAGTGAAATAAGGATATGTTTCTCGATTATGGAGGTGACAAAAGGTTCACCGTAAAGGGTTACGTCGATGCAAGTTTTGACACTGATCCAGATGACTAAAAGTCTCAATCTGGATACATATTGAAAGTGGGAGAAATTAAGCTAGAGTAGCTCCGTGCAGAGCATTGTTGACATAGAAATTTGCAAAATACATACGGATCTGAATGTGGCAGACCCGTTGACTAAACATCCCTCACAAGCAAAACATGATCACACCTTAGTACTCTTTGGGTATTAATCACATAGCAATGTGAACTAGATTATTGACTCTAGTAAATCTTTGGGTATTAATCACATAGCGATGTGAACTAGATTATTGACTCTAGTAAACCCTTTGGGTGTTGGTGACATGATGATGTGAACTATGGGTGTTAATCACGTGGTAATGTGAACTATTGATGTTAAATCACATGGCGATGTGAACTAGATTATTGACTCTAGTGCAAGTGGGAGACTGAAGGAAAATGCCCTAGAGGCAATAATAAAGTTATTATTTATTTCCTTATATCATGATAAATGTTTATTATGTTGGGGAACGTAGTAATTTCAAAATTTTCCTACGCACACGCAAGATCATGGTGATGCATAGCAACGAGAGGGGAGAGTGTTGTCCACGTACCCTCATAGACCGTAAGCGGAAGAGTCAGCACAACGCGGTTTATGTAGTCGTACATCTTCACGATCCGACCGATCCAAGTACCGAACACACGGCACCTCTGAGTTCAGCACACGTTCAGCTTGATGACGTCCCGCGAACTCTGATCCAGCAGAGCTTCAAGGGAGAGTTCCGCCAGCACGATGACGTGGTGACGGTGATGATGTTCTACCGACGCAGGGCTTCGCCTAAGCACCGCTACGATATGATCGAGGTGGATTATGGTGGAGGGGGGCACCGCGCACGGCTAAGAGATTAAGAGATCAATTGTTGTGTCTATGGGGTGCCCCCTGGCCACGTATATAAAGGAGTGGAGGAGGGGGAGGGCCGACCCTCTCTTTGGCGCGCCCTAGGGGAGTCCTACTCCCACCGGGAGTAGGATTCCCCCTTTCCTAGTAGAACTAGGAGCCCTTCCTAGTAGTAGTAGTAGGAGGGAAGGAAAGGGAAGGGAAAAGGAGAAGGAAGGAAGGGGGCGCCCCCCTCCCTAGTCCAATTCGGACCAGCCCATGGGGAGGGGTGCGGCCACCCTTTGAGGCCCTTCTCTCCTTTCCCGTATGGCCCATTAAGGGCCAATACGAATTCCCGTAACTCCCCGGTACTCCCGAAAATACCTGAATCACTCGGAACCTTTCCGGTGTCCGAATATAGTCGTCCAATATATCGATCTTTACGTCTCGACCATTTAGAGACTCCTCGTCATGTCCCCGATCTCATCCGGGACTCCGAACTCCTTCGGTACATCAAAACACATAAACTCATAATATAACCATCATCAAACTTTAAGCGTGCGGACCCTACGGGTTCGAGAACTATGTAGACATGACCGAGACACGTCTCCGGTTAATAACCAATAGCGGGACCTGGATGCTCATATTGGCTCCTACATATTCTACGAATATTTTTATCGGTCAGACCGCATAATAACATACGTTGTTCCCTTTGTCATCGGTATGTTACTTGCCCGAGATTCGATCGTCGGTATCTCAATACCTAGTTCAATCACATTACCGGCAAGTCTCTTTACTCGTTCCGTAATACATCATCCCGCAACTAACTTATTAGTTGCAATGCTTGCAAGGCTTAAGTGATGTGCATTACCGAGAGGGCCCAGAGATACCTCTCCGACAATCGGAGTGACAAATCCTAATCTCTAAATACACCAACCCAACAAGTACCTTCGGAGACACATGTAGAGCACCTTTATAATCACCCAGTTACGTTGTGATGTTTGGTAGCACACAAAGTGTTCCTCCGGTAAACAGGAGTTGCATAATCTCATAGTCATAGGAACATGTATAAGTCATGAAGAAAGCAGTAGCAATAAACTAAACGATCAAGTGCTATGCTGACGGAATGGGTCAAGTCAATCACATCATTCTCTAATGATGTGACCCCGTTAATCAAATGACAACTCATGTCTATGGCTAGGAAACTTAACCATCTTTGATTCAACGAGCTAGTCAAGTAGAGGCATACTAGTGACATGCTGTTTGTCTATGTATTCACACATGTATTATGTTTCCGGTTAATACAATTCTAGCATGAATAATAAACATTTATCATGATATAAGGAAATAAATAATAACTTTATTATTGCATCTAGGACATATTTCCTGCAGTCTCCCACTTGCACTAGAGTCAATATTCTAGTTCACATTGCCATGTGATTTAATACCAATAGTTCACATCACCATGTGATTAATACCCAAAGGGTTTACTGAAGTCAATAATCTAGTTCGCATCGTTATGTGATTAACACCCAAAGAGTACTAAGTTGTGATCATGTTTTGCTTGTGAGAGAAGTTTAGTCAACGGGTTTGCCACATTCAGATCCGTAAGTATTTTGCAAATTTCTATGTCAGCAATGCTCTGCACGGAGCTACTCTAGCTAATTTCTCCCACGTTCAATATGTATCCATATTGAGACTTAGAGTCATCTGGATCAGTGTCAAAAGTTGCATTGACGTAACCCTTTACGACGAACCTTTTTGTCATCTCCATAATCGAGAAACATATCCTTATTCCACTAAGGACAATTTTGACCGTTGTCTAGTGATCTACTCCTAGATCACTATTGTACTCCCGTGCCAAAATCAGGGCAGGGTATACAATAGGTCTGGTACACAACATGGCATACTTTATAGAACCTATGGCTGAGGCATAGGGAATGACTTTCATTCTCTCTCTATCTTCTGCCGTGGTCGGGTTTTGAGTCTTACTCAACTTCACACCTTGTAACACAGGCAAGAACACCTTCTTTAACTGTTTCATTTTGAACTACTTCAAAATCTTGTCAAGGTATGTACTCATTGAAAAAAAACTTATCAAGCGTCTTGATCTATCTCTATAGATCTTGATGTTCAATATGTCACCGAGGTCTTTCTTTGGAAAATTCCTTTCAAACACTCCTTTATGCTTTGCAGAATAATTCTACATTATTTCCGATCAACAATATGTCATTCACATATACTTATCAGAAATGTTGTAGTGCTCCCACTCACTTTCTTGTAAATACAGGCTTCATCGCAAGTCTGTATAAAACTATATGCTTTGATCAACTTATCAAAGCGTATATTCCAACTCCAAGATGCTTGCACCAGTCCATAGATGGATCGCTGGAGCTTGCATATTTTGTTAGAACCTTTAGGATTGACAAAACCTTCTGGTTGTATCATATACAACTCTTCTTTAATAAATCTATTATGGAATGCAGTTTTGTTTATCCATTTGCCAGATTTCATAAAATGCGGCAATTGCTAACATGATTCGGACAGACTTAAGCATAGATACGAGTGAGAAACTCTCATCATAGTCAACACCTTGAACTTGTCGAAAACTTTTGTGACAATTCTAGCTTTGTAGATAGTAACACTACTACCAGTGTCTGTCTTCCTCTTGAAGATCCATTTATTATCAATGGCTTGCCAATCATCGGGCAAGTCAACCAAAGTCCATACTTTGTTCTTATACATGGATCCCATCTCAGATTTCATGGCCTCAAGCCATTTTGCGGAATCTGGGCTCACCATCGCTTCTTCATAGTTCGTAGGTTCGTCATGGTCAAGTAGCATGACCTCCAAAACAGGATTACCGTACCACTCTGGTGCGGATCTCACTCTGGTTTACCTACGAGATTCGTTAGTAACTTGATCTTAAGTTACATGATCATCATCATTAGCTTCCTCACTAATTGGTGTAGTAGTCACAGGAACAGATTTCTGTGATGAACTACTTTCCAATAAGGGAGCAGGTATAGTTACCTCATCAAGTTCTACTTTCCTCCCACTCACTTCTTTCAAGAGAAACTCCTTCTCTAGAAAGGATCCATTCTCAGCAATGAATATCTTGCCTTCCGATCTGTGATAGAAGGTGTACCCAATATTTTCTTTTGGGTATCCTATGAAGATGCACTTCTCCGATTTGGGTTTGAGCTTATCAGGTTGAAACTTTTTCACATAAGCATTGCAACCTCAAATTTTTAAGAAACGACAGCTTAGGTTTCTTGGCAAACCATAGGTTATACGGTGTCGTCTCAACGGATTAAGATGGTGCCCTATTTAACGTGAATGTAGCTGTCTCTAAGGCATAACCCCAAAATAATAGCGGTAAATCAGTAAGAGACGTCATAGATCACAACATATCTAATAAAGCACGGTTACGACGTTCGGACACACCATTACACTGTGGTGTTCCAGGTGACGTGAGTAGTGAAACTATTTCACATTATTTTAACTGAAGGCCAAACTCGTTACTCAAATATTTTACTTCTGCGATCATATCGTAGAAACTTTTATTTTGTTAGGATGATTCTCCACTTCACTCTGAAATTCTTTGAACTTTTCAAATGTTTCAGACTTGTGTTTCATCAAGTAGATATACTCATATCTGCTCAAATCATCTGTGAAGACAAGAAAATAATGATACCTGCCGCGAGCTTCAATATTCATCGGACCACATACATCAGTATGCATGATTTCCAACAAATCTGTTGCCTGCTGCATTGTTCCGGAGAACGGAGTCTTAGTCATCTTGCCCATGAGGCATGGTTCGCAAGCATCAAGTGATTCATAATCAAGTGATTCCAAAAGTCCATCAGCATGGAGTTTCTTCATGCGCTTTACACCAATATGACCTAAACGGCAGTGCTACAAATAAGTTGCACTATCTTTATTAAGTTTGCATCTTTTGGTTTCAATATTATGAATATGTGTATCACTATGATCGAGATCCAACGAACCATTTTCATTGGGTGTGTAACCATATATGTAAACAGAACAACAATTTATTCTCTTACTTAAATGAATAACCATATTGCAATAAACATGATCAAATCATATTCATGCTCAATGCAAACACCAAATAACACTTATTTAGGTTCAACACTAATCCCGAAAGTATAGGGAGTGTGCGATGATGATCATATCAATCTTGGAACCATTTCCAACACACATCGTCACTTCACCCTTAACTAGTCTCTGTTCATTCTGCAACTCCCGTTTCGAGTTACTACTCTTAGCAACTGAACCAGTATCAAATACCGGGGGTTGCTATGAACATTAGTAAAATACACATCAATAATACGGATATCAAATATACCTTTGTTCACTTTGCCATCCTTCTTATCCGCCAAATACTTGGGCAGTTCCGCTTCCAGTGACCAGTCCCTTTGCAGTAGAAGCACTCAGTTTCAGGCTTAGGTCCAGACTTGGGTTTTTTCACTTAAGCAGCAACTTGCTTGCTGTTCTTCTTGAAGTTCCCCTTTCTTCCCTTTGTCCCTTTACTTGAAACTAGTGATTTTGTTTACCATTAACACTTGATGCTTTTCTTGATTTCTACCTTCGTCAATTTCAGCATCACGAAGAGTTTGGGAATCGTTTCCATTATCCCTTGCATATTATAGTTCATCACGAAGTTCTACTAACTTGGTGATGGTGACTAGAGAATTCTGTCAATCACTATTTTATCTGGAAGATTAACTCCCACTTGATTCAAGCGATTGTAGTACCCCGGATAATTTGAGCACATGCTCACTGCTTGAGCTATTCACCTCCATCTTTTAGCTATAGAACTTGTTGGAGTCTTCTTATCTCCCAACTCGGGTATTTACTTGAAATATTGACTTCAACTCCTGGAACATCTCATATGGTCCATGACGTTCAAAACGTCTTTGAAGTCCCGATTCTAAGCCGTTTAAGCATGGTGCACTAAACTATCAAGTAGTCATCATATTGAGCTAGCCAAACGTTCATAACATCTGCATCTGCTCCTGCAATAGGTTTGTCACCTAGCGGTGCATCAAGGACATAATTCTTCTGCGCAGCAATGAGGATAAACCTCAGATCACGGATCCAATCCGCATCATTGCTACTAACATCTTTCAACTTAGTTTTCTCTAGGAACATATCAAAAATAAAACAGGGGAGCTAAACGCGAGCTATTGATCTACGACATAGATATGCTAATACTACCAGGACTAAGTTCATGATAAATTAAAGTTCAATTAATCATATTACTTAAGAACTCCCACTTAGATAGACATCCCTCTAATCATCTAAGTGATCACGTGATCCAAATCAACTAAACCATAACCGATCATCACGTGAAATGGAGTAGTTTTCAATGGTGAACATCACTATGTTGATCATATCTACTATATGATTCACGCTCGACCTTTCGGTCTCAGTGTTCCGAGGCCATATCTGCATATGCTAGGCTCGTCAAGTTTAACCTGAGTATTCTGCGTGTGCAAAACTGGCTTGCACCCGTTGTAGATGGACGTAGAGCTTATCACACCCGATCATCACGTGGTGTCTGGGCACGACGAACTTTGGCAACGGTGCATACTCAGGGAGAACACTTTTATCTTGAAATTTAGTGAGAGATCATCTTATAATGCTACCGTCAATCAAAGCAAGATAAGATGCATAAAAGATAAATATCACATGCAATCAATATAAGTGATATGATATGGCCAACATCATCTTGTGCTTGTGATCTCCATCTCCGAAGCACCGTCATGACCACCATTGTCACTGGCGCGACACCTTGATCACCATCGTAGCATCGTTGTCGTCTTGCCAATCTTATGCTTCCACGACTATCGCTACCGCTTAGTGATAAAGTAAAGCATTACAACGCAATTGCATTGCATACAATAAAGCGACAACCATATAGCTCCTGCCAGTTGCCGATAACTGGTTACAAAACATGATCATCTCATACAATAAAATTTAGCATCATGTCTTGACCATATCACATCACAACATGCGCTGCAAAAACAAGTTAGACATCCTCTACTTTGTTGTTGCAAGTTTTACGTGGCTGCTACGGGCTTAGCAAGAACCGTTCTTACCTACGCATCAAAACCATAATGATAGTTCGTCAAGTTGGTGCTGTTTTAACCTTCGCAAGGAC
The DNA here is from genome assembly GCF_018294505.1 of Triticum aestivum. NCBI lineage: Eukaryota > Viridiplantae > Streptophyta > Magnoliopsida > Poales > Poaceae > Triticum > Triticum aestivum. Next base: position 718,068,016 of record NC_057797.1, on the reverse strand, counting down.
CGGGCGTAGCCACACTCGGTTCAACTAAAGTTGGAGAAAACTGACACCTTCCAGCCACCAGTGTGCAAAGCACGTCGGTAGAACCAGTCTCGCGTAAGCGTACGCGTAATGTCAGTCTGGGCCGCTTCATCCAACAATACCGCCGAACCAAAGTGTGACATGCTGGTAAGCAGTATGACTTATATCGCCCACAACTCACTTGTGTTCTACTCGTGCACAACATCAACGCATAAAACCTAGGCTCGGATGCCACTGTTGGGGAACGTAGTAATTTCAAAACTTTCCTACGCACATGCAAGATCATGGTGATGCATAGCAACGAGAGGGGAGAGTGTTGTCCACGTACCCTTGTAGACCGAAAGCGGAAGCGTTAGCACAACGCGGTTGATGTAGTCGTACGTCTTCACGATCCGACCGATCCAAGTACCAAACGCATGGCACCTCTGAGTTCAGCATACGTTTAGCTCGATGACGTCCCGTGAACTCTGATCCAGCAGAGCTTCACGGGAGAGTTCCGTCAGCACGACAGCGTACTGATGGTGATGATGTTCTACTGACGCAGGGCTTCGCCTAAGCACCGCTATGATATGATCGAGGTGGATTATGGTGGATGGGGGCACCGCACACGGCTAAGAGATCAAGAGATCAATTGTTGTGTCTATGGGGTGCCCCCTGGCCACGTATATAAAGGAGTGGAGGAGGGGGAGGGCGGCCCTCTCTATGGCGCGCCCTAGGGGAGTCCTACTCCCACCGGGAGTAGGATTCCCCCTTTCCTAGTAGAACTAGGAGCCCTTCCAAGTAGTAGGAGTAGGAGGGAAGGAAAGGGAAGGGAAAAGGAGAAGGAAGGAAGGGGGCGCCCCCCTCCCTAGTCCAATTCGGACCAGCCCATGGGGAGGGGTGCGGCCACCCTTTGAGGCCTTTCTCTCCTTTCCCGTATGGCCCAATAAGGCCCAATACGAATTCCCGTAACTCCCCGGTACTCCCGAAAATACCCGAATCACTCGGAACCTTTCCAGTGTCCGAATATAGTCGTGCAATATATCGATCTTTACGTCTCGACCATTTCGAGACTCCTCGTCATGTCTCCGATCCCTTCCGGGACTCCGAACTCTTTCGGTACATCAAAACACATAAACTCGTAATATAACCGTCATCGAACTTTAAGCGTGCGGACCCTACGGGTTCGAGAACTATGTAGACATAACCGAGACACGTCTCCGGTCAATAACCAATAGTGGAACCTGGATGCTCATATTGGCTCCTACATATTCTACGAAGATCTTTATCGGTCCGACCGCATAACAACATACGTTGTTCCCTTTGTCATCGGTATGTTACTTGCCCGAGATTCGATCGTCGGTATCTCAATACCTAGTTCAATCTCATTACCGGCAAGTCTCTTTACTTGTTCCGTAATACATCATCCCGCAACTAACTTATTATTTGCAATGCTTGCAAGGCTTAAGTGATGTGCATTACTGAGAGGGCCCAGAGATACCTCTCTGACAAGCGGAGTGACAAATCCTAATCTCTAAATACGCCAACCCAACAAGTACCTTCAGAGACACCTGTAGAGCACCTTTATAATCACCCAGTTACGTTGTGACGTTTGGTAGCACACAAAGTGTTCCTCCGGTAAATGCGGAGTTGCATAATCTCATAGTCATAGGAACATGTATAAGTCATGAAGAAAGCAATAGCAACAAACTAAACGATCAAGTGCTATGCTAATGGAATGGGTCAAGTCAATCACATCATTCTCTAATGATGTGACCCCGTTAATCAAATGACAACTCATGTCTATGGCTAGGAAACTTAAACATCTTTGATTCAACGAGCTAGTCAAGTAGAGGCATACTAGTGACACTCTGTTTGTCTATGTATTCACACATGTATTATGTTTCCGGTTAATACAATTCTAGCATGAATAATAAACATTTATCATGATATAAGGAAATAAATAATAACTTTATTATTGCCTCTAGGGCATATTTCCTTCATATTATTCATGCTGATGACAAAGGGAACAACGTATGTTGTTATGCGGACTGACCGATAAAGATCTCCGTAGAATATATGGGAACCAATATGAGCATCCAGGTTCCGCTATTGGTTATTGACCGGAGACGTGTCTCGGTCATGTCTACATAGTTCTCAAACCCGTAGGGTCCGCACGCTTAAAGTTCTATGACAGTTATATTATGAGTTTATTTGTTTCGATGTACGGAAGGAGTTCGTAGTCTCGGATAAGATCGGGGACATGACAATGAGTGTCGAAATGGTTGATACGTAAAGATTGATATATTGGATGACTATATTCGGACATCGGAAAGGTTCAGAGTGATTCGGGTATTTTCGGGAGTACTGGGGAGTTACGGGAATTCGTATTGGGCCTTAATGGGCCATACGGGAAAGGAGAGAAAGGCCTGAAAGGGTGGCAGCACCCCTCCCCATGGGCTGGTCTGAATTGGACTAGGGAGGGGGGGTGTCGGTGTCAAAACCGGCGGATCTCGGGTAGGGGGTCCCAAACTATGCGTCTAGGCCGGATGGTAACAGGAGGCAGGGGACACGATGTTTTACCCAGGTTCGGGCCCTCTTGATGGAGGTAAAACCCTACGTCCTGCTTGATTGATATTGATGATATGGGTAGTACAAGAGTAGATCTACCACGAGATCAGAGAGGCTAAACCCTAGAAGCTAGCCTATGGTATGATTGTATGTTATGGTTGTTGTCCTATGGACTAAAACCCTTCGGTTTATATAGACACCGGAGAGGGTTAGGGTTACACAAGGTCGGTTACAAAGGAGGAGATATCCATATCCGTATTGCCTAGCTTGCCTTCCACGCCAAGTAGAGTCCCATCTAGACACGAGACGAAGCCTTCAATCTTGTATCTTCATAGTCTAACAGTCCGGCCAATGGAGATAGTCCGGCTGTTTGAATACCCCCTAATCCAGGACTCCCTCAGTAGCCCTGAACCAGGCTTCAATGACGATGAGTCTGGCGCGCAGTATTGTCTTCGGCATTGCAAGGCGGGTTCCTTCTCCGAATACATCACAGAAGAATTTGAATACGAGGATAGTGTCCGACCCTGCAAAATAAGTTCCACATTCCCACCGTAGAGAGAATAATATTTTCGTAGATCTAATTTGCTGACTTGTTTTTGGCAGCATGACGTTGTGTCATGGCCCGTGATTATTTCGAACCGTTTCTTTAACCAGCCCCGACATAACGCGAGGCAGTTTTTTGACACGTCTTGTCAAAAACAGAGGATCGTGGCCCCTTATTACGGTTCTCATCAATACGGGCGTGGGTAACCCAACCGCACCAGCAATGTGGCCGGCTTGGGGATAAGCGGGAGTTTTACCAGGCAAGGGGGACGCTTAGTTTCGTCCGCCCATATAAAGGGATAATGATTCACCTTTCTATCCACGCCTTCTTCCTCCTTTGCTCATCCGTTTTCGCACACTCGAGCTCTAGCGCCCAAGTCCGCACTTCCCACCTTGACCTTCTCCAATCATGTCCAGAGCGGGAGGCAAGTGGATGGTCTCCTTCGTCACGGAGGGAGACATCAAGAAACTAAGGAGAGCCGGATACCTGCCCGACGACATCGCGCACCGGCTCCCAGATGAGGGGCAGCTCATCCCCACCCCCAGGCCCCATGAGAGGGTAGTATTCCTCACCCATTTCCTCCGCGGACTGGGATTCGCTCTCCACCCCTTCGTCTGGGGGCTCATGTTTTATTACGGCCTGGATTTCCACGATCTGGCCCCGAACTTCATCCTCAACATCTCGGCGTTTATCGTCGTGTGCGAGGCCTTCCTCCGCATCAAGCCCCACTTTGGCTTATGGCTGAAGACCTTCAATGTCAAGCCGAAGGTGGTGGGCGGCCGCCAGGCGGAGTGCGGAGGCGCCATGGTGGGCAAGATGCCCAACGTAACATGGCTCGAGGGCTCCTTTGTGGAAACCATAAAGGGATGGCAATCGGCATGGTTCTACATCACCGAGCCGCGCGACGCCAAATGAGAGGCAGCCCCTGAGTTTCGATCCGGATTCCCAACACGGCTCACTTCCTGGAAAGAGAAGGGCTTGTCGTGGGGTTCATCAGTGGAGCTGGATGGACTCCAGAAATGTATCCGGAGTATGGCGAGCAAGAAGCTCAAGCTTGTCAACATAGTCCAAGTTATGCTCATCCGCCGGATACTCCCGTGTCAACAACGGGATTTTACCTTATGGGAGTTTGACCCGGCCCAGCACCAGACTTTGAGCAAGCTCTTCGATACGACGCACAAGGATGTTTGGAAGGTGCTGTTCAAGGGTGCTGAGGTCCCCCCTTCTCTCGCCGAGGACCGCGGACTAAGCGCAAAGCGTTTAGCGTTCGTGATTCAATACGTCACATAGACATTTATTTCCCGCTTAATCATGTGCGGTCTATCTCCAGCCTTTGATAGATGGTGGAGATTGGCAGATTAATGTCGCCCTTTGCCGAATACATGCGAGTCTATCTGATGGAATGCTGGCTGCTCCTTCAAGGTCAGAACTAGAGCCAGGAGCCGAAAGATTCCCACGCCAGGTTGTAGGATCGAAAGTATGTCTAGAGGGGGGGTGATTAGACTACTTGACCAAATAAAACTTAACCTTTTCCCAATTTTAGTTCTTGGCAGATTTTAGCTAATTTTAGGACAAGTCAAGCAATCATCACATCAATTCAAGCAAGCATGCAAAGAGTTTATGGGCAGCGGAAAGTAAAGCATGCAACTTGCGAGAATGTAAAGGGAAGGGTTTGGAGAATTCAAACGCTATTGGAGACACGGATGTTTTTCCCGTGGTTCGGATAGGTGGTGCTATCCTACATCCACGTTGATGGAGACTTCAACCCACGAAGAGTAACGGTTGCGCGAGTCCACACAGGGCTCCACCCAAGGGCAACGGTTGCGCGAGTCCACACAGGGCTCCACCCATGAAGGGTCCACGAAGAAGCAACCACCCACAAAGGGTCCACGAAGAAGCAACCTTGTCTATCCCACCATGGCCATCGCCCACACAGGACTTGCCTCACTAGTGGTAGATCTTCACGAAGTAGGCGATCTCCTTGCCCTTACAAACTCCTTGGTTCAACTCCACAATCTTGTCGGAGGCTCCCAAGTGACACCTAGCCAATCTAGGAGACACCACTCTCCAAGAAGTAACAAATGGTGTGTAGGTAATGAACTCCTTGCTCTTGTGCTTCAAATGATAGTCTCCCCAACACTTAACTCTCTCTCATAGGATTTGGATTTGGTGGAAAGAGGGTTTTTGTGGAAAGCAACTTGGGAAGGCTAGAGATCAAGATTCATATGGTAGGAATGGAATGTCTTGATCTCAACACATGAGTAGGTGGTTCTCTCTCAGAACATATGAGTTGGAATGGTGTGTGTGTTCTGATGGCTCTCACTTCGAATGAGAAGGAGGTGGAGGGGTATATATAGCCTCCACACAAAATCCAACCGTTACATACAATTTACCAATCTCGGTGGGACCGAATCAGAAAACTCGGTCTGACCGAAATAGTAAACCTAGTGACCGTTAGGAATTTCAGTGGGACTGACATGCAACTCGGTAGGACCGATTCGGTTAGGGTTTGGGCATAACGTAATCTCGGTGAGACCGATTACACAAACTCGGTGAGACCGAATTTGGTAATTATCTAACCAGAGAGTTGGTCAGGCAAACTCGGTGGGACCGATTTGCTCTTTCGGTGAGACCGAGTGGAACTCGGTGAGACCGAAAAGTTACAAAGGGGAAACACCGAGTTTACATTGCAATCTCGGTGGGACCGATTCGCTCTTTCGGTAAGACCGAAAAGTTACGAAAAGGAAACAGAGAGTTTGCAACCCCATCTCGGTGAGACCGAGATCCTTATCGGTAGAACCGAATTGCTAGGGTTTGGCAGTGGCTAATGACAAGTGAAACTCGATGGCGCCGGATAGGAAGAATCGGTAGGACCGAGTTTGGCTTAGGGTTTAGGTCATATGTGGATATGGGAAAGTAGTTGAGGGTTTTGGAGCATATCACTAAGCACATGAAGCAAGAGGCTCATTAAGCAACACCTCATCCCTCCTTAATAGTATTGGCTTTTCCTAAAGACTCAATGTGATCTTGGATCACTAAAATATAAAATGAAGAGTCTTGAGATTTTGAGCTTGAGCCAATCCTTTGTCCTTAGCATTTTGAGGGTTCCACTTTCACATCCATGCCATGGCAATCATTGAGCTTTCTTGAAATAATCATCTTGGAATAGCATTAGCTCAATGAGCTATATGTTGTTATGAATTACCAAAACCACCTAGGGATAGTTGCACTTTCAATCTCCCCCTTTTTGGTAATTGATGACAACATATAGATCAAAGCTTCGACAAATGATAATAAGCATGAAATATAACATCGCTTTGAGAAGTATGTGATAAGTAAGAGCTCCCCCTAAATTTATGCATATTTAAAATTTGCTTTGGACTGCAAATGCACAAAGAGTTAGAGTCATGTGTTACTCTTCCATGTCACATACATCTTGGTGGAGCGCTCAAAATGATAAGAATGAAATACATGCACTCATCACCAAGAATAATGAATGATCACACAAGATAGATAGGATAATGGCATTAAGTAATCATTAAGTGTAGCTTATGATCAAACACATGATCATCAATGTCTCACAAATAATGACGTAGTATCAAGCACTCAAAAGCAGATAAGTTCGAAAAACCACCAAATAAAGCAAGCAACACTCTCTCTCTCGAAGCCTATGATCTATACATCTTCTCCCCTTTGGCAACAAGTTACCAAAAAGTTCCTAGAAAATGCATAGCACTAGATCGACGCTCAGGCTTGATCTTTAGGTGGTGGTGGAGTCCGGAGCACTCCAAGGATGAAGCCTTCGGTAGACGTGGTCGGAGTCGAGGCTGAAGTGGATGCTGGAGCTGGTGGAACTGAGGCTATGGCTGGTGCAGACGTTGTAGCTTTGGTGTCAGCAACTGGCAGTGCAGACGACCTCGGACCTCGTGGCACCCTCGCAAAAGCATCAGTCATGGTCCTGCCTCTCCTCTCATTCATGTCCTCCTGGAGCTGCTCCACGGCAGTCTGTATCTCTGTCACCTTGATGTCCAAGTCATAGAACCTCTGTTCCATGATCCTCTCTAAACTCGCCTGGTTCTGAGTCAGGGTGGCTATACTCTGCTCAATCCGCAGGGTGGACGCAATCAGGTAACCAAGCTGCTCTTGTTTGGTTTTCAGGAAGTAATCAGATGCCTCCGCTTGAGTAGGCATCCTGGCAGCTTTCTCCTTCTTCGCCTTCTCCTTCTGAGCTTGTGCATGGGCAGATGATGGTTCATTCTCAGTCATAACAACTTGATTATCTTCGAAATCTGGACGGATGGGCAGGTGTTCCTTATCCAACAAATATACGTCCGTGCCCATCTTGGAGTTGATGAGCTCCTGAATCTGAGGGGCATATCCACAGCTCCTCTTCTGATCTGCCGCAGTCCTTTTGATTGTTTCCACTATGAGGCTCATGACTTTGAATTTTTGAGGCACGTCAAAGACATGAAGCAAATTGATCGCGTGACCTTTGATCATCTTGTGATCTCCAGACTTGGGCAGAAGGGTGTGCCTAAGGATCCAGTTGATCGTAGGCAATCCTGATAGCAGATAATGCACTGAGCCAAACTTGAACGTGCCAAGTGCTTCATTCGGAATCTCCTTGTACATGTTGGACATGGAGTTGTGGTCCATCTTTTCTTGGCATAAATGTCCAAGTCATCTGCTTGCTCCTCTGGGGCATTGATCAGCTTCGCCCATTCCTCAACAGTAGAGTGGTACCTTGTACCCTCTGACATCCACGTGATCCTGCCATCCGGATAAAAGTGTGCTGTGGAGTAGAATTGCATGATTAGCTCCTCGTTCCACTTTGTGAGCTTTTGCCCAACAAAGTCTGCAACTCCACACGCACTAAAGCTGTCAAATACTCCAGGGTAGTACTCTTCATTGTACTTGATATAGGTCCAGTCGACCCATCTCATGTCACATACAATTGGCTTCTTGTCAAGTAGCACTGTCTCATAGAAATCATGCTGCTCCTTGGTATGAAACATGTAGTCCACTGCAGTCCTTCTCCTAGAAGCATATGGATCTGCTTCTCTCCACTTCCTGAGCCCTGAGTCTCTCCTGAGCTTCATATCCTCAGCCACAGGATGAGCATCGTTGTGGTCTGGGATCTTGGGCTTGAGCTTCCGAAGGACATTCTCTTCCTCTTCCTGTGCAGCTTCAGGCACTGGGGCCTTGTTCTTCTCAGTGGCTGGGATGCTTCTTGTGTTTCTCTTTGGTGCACTCTTAGGCTTAGATGCAGCCTTAGGTGCTTCCTTGGGCTTGGATGCAGCTCCCCCTGACCTTATGGCATCTCCCATTAGCTTGGGTGCCTTGGGCGCTGGTGCAGCTGCCTCTTCTTCCTCTTCCTCTTCCATGATGGAAGCTTTGCCAAGCACTCTAGCCACAGTCTTCTTCACCCTCTCCTTCCTTTTCTTGCCCTCAGCTGCAGCTGGCTCTTGGGAAGTGGGCTTCTCAGTTGAGGCTCTAGCCTTTGACATGGGCTGCCTGCCTGCTGGCCTTTTGATTTCTAGACCTGGCTTAGTGCCTTGAGCTGGTTCAATTCTCTTGGAAGTGGCCTCTTCCTCTGCCACATAGTCCTCATCTTCAGAGTCTGAAGTTTTCTTCTTCCTTTGTCTCGTGGCAGCCTTTGGCAAATTGCTAGGAGTGCTCCTGCTGCCTTCATCAGATGAACTGGAGGGACTAGTGCCCTCACTCATCACCACTTGCTGCTCTGACAGATTCTGGCTATCACTCTGGTCTGACATGCTGCAAACTGACTGCTGACCCTGTGAATAGATTAAAGAGGAGATAGAGTGGATGAGCATCACAAAATGCAGAGATTTTTGCAAAAAGAATGATCCAAAAACTTAGTTTTAGTTTCCCACTGAAATCATCTCGGATCTACCGATTTTCAAACTCGGTGATACCGAAGCAGTTTTGGAACCTAAACTAGTGAACTCGGTAGGACCGAGTCACAGTTCGGTGGCACCGAGACTGCTAGGGTTTCACTGAGTTCAAAAATCGGTCACACCGATAAGTAATTCTCGGTCAGACCGAGTCTCACTTGTGCAATGGCATAAGCCAAATCGGTGGGACCGAGTTTTTCAACTCGGTGGGTCCGAGATAGTTTCGGCGGAAACCTAAACCTAGAATTTTCGAATCAAACCTAATCTATGAGCGTTTTGACTGGATAGAAGTTTATCAAACGTGGCTAGAAACAATATGATCACAATGTGCTAGGAATCAGATTGAGGAATAGCACAAAGATCAAGTCCATACCCTAGTTCGGCGGGGACTTGCTACGGCGGCAACGGCGGGGCAGAATTCCCGTTGACGGCGACGGAGACCAGCGACTGGAGGCTGCTGGCGGCGAGAAGACGATCCGGAGACCTCGAGGGCAGAGCAGGCTATCGCGCGGGCGAAGGGGTTCGGAGAAATTTCCAAATTTTGCCCGTGACTATATATAGCCCGACCCTGTCGGTGTGACCGAGTGGAACAACTCGGTGGCACCGAGATTCATAACTGCGTGCAGTTACTGAAACTCGGTGTGACCGAAAGGTTCAAATCGGTTGCACCGAGATCGAAAACCTAGATCAACTTAATGATCTCGGTAGGACCGAAAGTGGAGTATCGGTCAGACCGAGAATCATAAAGAGGTTTTGGAAGTTTAAGTCTATGACGAATCGGGGACTCCGAGCGCTCCTCACACAGAGTGGTTCGAATCTGACTTGATCAAATTTTGTGATGCAGCATGAATAGAGTTTGAGACGAGAAAAGCATAGATAGCTAGAGGAGGTTCTTAGGCATTCTTGTCCATCCACTTGGCAAAAGAGGATAAAGCCGAACAATCAAAACAACAAGTGGATGTCCTCGAATGAGTAAAATATGCAATCAGCATGCTCACACAATAAGATGGCAAATGAAATATGTGGCAAGGCATGCACAACCAATTCTAGCATCTATCAAGCAATTTGCGATGACTAGGTCATCTATATATGAGTATATTGACTTAGGAGTCAAGTGAGAACACTTGATCATAGGTCATACTCATCGTTTAAGCTCAAGTGGGGTTACCACTTTTACATAAAGCATTGTTGTGTTCACATCTTTAGAGTTGCTTTAGCTCAAGTCTTAGAGTAAAGCTCCCCCTAGATGTGATATCCCCCCTAAGAGGGATGAACTAACCTTGGGTTTTGTCGATGATGACTTCATGTAGATATTGAAGATGTGGATGCTCAATGTTGATGTAGATCTCTTGGAGCTATCCATTTGAGTGAATTGCACTTTCAATACCTACATGGGTTAGTCCCACAAGGAACAAACAAGGATATCCATAGACATAGAGTGATGCACACAAAAGATGATGTCCATGAAAACTTTTAGGTTACCTTGTCCCTTGTCTTACCAACAAGAGGGTTTGTGACTCCTTGAACTAGTGCAAGATGTGGAAGTTGATTGCACTTGTTCTTGCCAAAATGATAAGAGTGAAGTATGTTGGCGGAGTCACCCTCAAGAACTCTCTAGTTCTTCTTCTTTTGGATCCACATCATCTTGATGGGAATCCTTGGAGTTGTAGTCGTACTTGATGAAGTGGAACTTGAAGTAGTCTTGGGAATCCACTTGACTAAGGTCTTAGGAGCTTCTTCAAATGCATCAATTTCCTCTTGAAGCTTGTCCTTGCCTTTTTGCTCGTAGTCTTGTGGTGGAAGATCATCTTGAGCTTGTGTCCCCTTGAAAGAAGTATACTTCTCTTGTTGAGGGACAAACTTTGTCTTGGGGTATTGATCTTCTTCCCATTCAACTCCATTGGCATTGAACTTTCGTTCAAAACCAACACCTTGATTCTTCCGGTGCATTCCTTGCTTGCGCACAATTTCCTCGAATTGCTTACTCCCGGCAAGGCTTTTGTACACTCCTTTCTCTATAATTCCCTTCAATAAGCTATTTTCTTGCTCAAGTGTAACTTGGCTAAGAGAATCATTAGTGGAATCAAGAGAACTACTAGAAGCAACAATATTGGATTTAGCATGATCATTGTTACTACTAGAGGAAGAATCTTTCTTGTTAGACTTGACTTGAGGCATGTAAGTGGATAAGAGTAAACGCTTGGCAATGTAAGAAGAACTTTTCTTGCGGAGATCATCATTGATTGCCTTTAAGAACTCATGCTCTTGCTCAAGATTGAGCTTTTCAAAGCGTAGTTTCTCATGAGCTCTTAAAAGTTCTCGATGATCTTCGAAGATAGTGTCATGAGCTAACTTAAGAGTTTTTAGTTCTTTAGTTAGAGCCTCAATCTTCTCCTTATCATTGTCACTCGTTTTTTTAGCATGATTAATTGGTCTTTCATCATAGTATTCATCACTAGAGTTGTCACCAAGCAAATCATCACCTAACAAGTCATCTTCATCACTATTGAAATCAACATACTCGGGGTGTGTTACCTTAGGACCTTTGGCCATGAAGCATCTTCCAATTCCTTCATTTGGTGAGTCAAATATGTCGTAGGAGTTGGTTGACACAAGTGCTAGACCGGCAACACCTTCATCTTGAGTATCTTCGGAGTCGGAGTGATAACTTCTCTCGGAGTGGCTGTCGGAGTCGGAGCCGGATACCCATTCACCAACATGAGCTTGATGTCTTCGTCTTGTGTAGCTCCTTGATGATTTTTCCTTCCTTTCCGAATCCTTGCTTCTCCGTGAGTATCTTCGTTCATAACGATCATCTCTACTCCTTCTCTCTCTTAGTGGTGATCCTTTGCTTCTTCTTTTTGGAGAATCTTCTCTTCTCTTGTAGGGAGCCGTACACTCATTGGAATAGTGTCCGGGTCTTCCACAATTGTAACAGTTTCGCTCTCTACTAGAAGATCTTTTGTCATTGTAGGACCTTGATTTGGAGCTTCTATCTTTGCTTCTACTCTTGTAGAACTTGTTGAAGTTCTTCACCATTAAGCTCAATTCTTCATTGAAGTCTTGTTTCTCACTTGATGATGTAGGGGCTTTACATGAGGCTTTATATGCACCACTTGATTTGTTGTGAAGTTCCTCTTTATCCTTAAGTGACATCTCATGAGCAACAATTCTTCAAATCACCTCCGTTGGCTTGAGATCTTTGTAATTGGGCATCATTTGGATCAATGTGCACACGGTATCATATTTTCCATCCAAGGCTCTTAGGGTCTTCTTGATGATGAATCTATCGATCATCTCTTCACTTCCTAAGCCGGCAATCTCATTTGTGATGAGAGCAAGCCTAGAGTACATTTCAGCGACACCTTCACCATCCTACATCTTGAACTTGTCAAGTTGGCTTTGAAGCACATCCAACTTGGATTGCTTGACGGAGTCGGTACCTTCGTGCATATCAATCAAAGTGTCCCAAATTTCCTTTGCATTCTCAAGGCGGCTGATTTTGTTGAATTCTTCGGGGCACAATCCGTTGAAGAGAATATCACAAGCTTGAGCATTGTATTGCAACATCTTCAACTCATCCGCGGTAGCTTCACGGTTTGGTTCTCTCCCGTCAAAGAAGTCACCTTGCAAACCAGCACACACAATAGCCCAAACAGCGGGGTTATGTCCAAGAATATGCATTTTCATTTTATGCTTCCAACTAGCAAAATTAGTACCATCAAAGTAAGGACCTCTACGGTGATAATTTCCCTCGCTAGACGCCATACTCTCCTAGGTTGTGAAACCAAGGCTATGACCACCAAAAGCTATGGAGATCAAGCAAATGGAGACCAAAGCTCTGATACCACTTGTAGGATCGAAAGTATGTCTAGAGGGGGGGTGATTAGACTACTTGACCAAATAAAAACTTAACCTTTTCCCAATTTTAGTTCTTGGCAGATTTTAGCTATTTTAGGACAAGTCAAGCAATCATCACACAATTCAAGCAAGCATGCAAAGAGTTTATGGGCAGCGCAAAGTAAAGCATGCAACTTGCAAGAATGTAAAGGGAAGGGTTTGGAGAATTCAAACGCTATTGGAGACACGGATGTTTTTCCCGTGGTTCGGATAGGTGGTGCTATCCTACATCCACGTTGATGGAGACTTCAACCCACGAAGGGTAACGGTTGCGCGAGTCCACACAGGGCTCCACCCAAGGGCAACGGTTGCGCGAGTCCACACAGGGCTCCACCCACGAAGGGTCCACGAAGAAGCAACCACCCACAAAGGGTCCACGAAGAAGCAACCTTGTCTATCCCACCATGGCCATCGCCCACGAAGGACTTGCCTCACTAGCGGTAGATCTTCACGAAGTAGGCGATCTCCTTGCCCTTACAAACTCCTTGGTTCAACTCCACAATCTTGTCGGAGGCTCCCAAGTGACACCTAGCCAATCTAGGAGACACCACTCTCCAAGAAGTAACAAATGGTGTGTAGGTAATGAACTCCTTGCTCTTGTGCTTCAAATGATAGTCTCCCCAACACTCAACTCTCTCTCATAGGATTTGGATTTGGTGGAAAGAAGGTTTGAGTGGAAAGCAACTTGGGAAGGCTAGAGATCAAGATTCATATGGTAGGAATGGAATGTCTTGATCTCAACACATGAGTAGGTGGTTCTCTCTCAGAACATATGAGTTGGAATGGTGTGTGTGTTCTGATGGCTCTCACTTCGAATGAGAAGGAGGTGGAGGGGTATATATAGCCTCCACACAAAATCCAACCGTTACATACAATTTACCAATCTCGGTGGGACCGAATCAGAAAACTTGGTCTGACCGAAATAGTAAACCTAGTGACCGTTAGGAATTTCGGTGGGACTGACATGCAACTCGGTAGGACCGATTCGGTTAGGGTTTGGGCATAACGTAATCTCGGTGAGACCGATTACACAAACTCGGTGAGACTGAATTTGGTAATTAGCTAACCAGAGAGTTGGTCAGGCAAACTCGGTGGGACCGATTTGCTCTTTCGGTGAGACCGAGTGGAACTCGGTGAGACCAAAAAGTTACAAAGGGGAAACACTGAGTTTACATTGCAATCTCGGTGGGACCGATTCGCTCTTTCGGTAAGACCGAAAAGTTACGAAAGGGAAACAGAGAGTTCGCAACCCCATCTCGGTGAGACCGAGATCCTTATCGGTAGAACCGAATTGCTAGGGTTTGGCAGTGGCTAATGACAAGTGAAACTCGGTGGCGCCGGATAGGAAGAATCGGTAGGACCGAGTTTGGCTTAGGGTTTAGGTCATATGTGGATATGGGAAAGTAGTTGAGGGTTTTGGAGCATATCACTAAGCACATGAAGCAAGAGGCTCATTAAGCAACACCTCATCCCTCCTTAATAGTATTGGCTTTTCCTAAAGACTCAATGTGATCTTGGATCACTAAAATATAAAATGAAGAGTCTTGAGCTTTGAGCTTGAGCCAATCCTTTGTCCTTAGCATTTTGAGGGTTCCACTTTCACATCCATGCCATGCCAATCATTGAGCTTTCCTGAAATAATCATCTTGGAATAGCATTAGCTCAATGAGCTATATGTTGTTATGAATTACCAAAACCACCTAGGGATAGTTGCACTTTCACAGTTACGACTTTTCAAACCTACGGCACCTTTTCCTGAAGACGAATGTCCCCTCAGGCGGGAGACAAAAAAGGAAGGCCGCCCACTGGGAGGCTAAGGCAAGAAGGGGGACTCTAGTTCCTGCCGCCGACGAGGGGGACGAGTGGTCCCCCGGGCCAAGCCGGGAGATCATAAGTATTCAGATACCAGAGTAACTCATAGCATTATTTGTCGCACTGCTTTCCCTAACGCCGAACATGATTATGCAGGCCGCCACGAACCAGCATCGATGTATCATCGGACGGCTCCCTGGGCTCGTCGGACATGGATAGCGATCAAGTCCCGACCGCCACCTCCCCTCATCCTGGTGACGACACCAAGGTGATGTCTCATGAGGCACCAGATCGGGGGGAGACAGTCCGGAGGCGCCTCAAGGCGACCTTCCGGACTCCAGGAGCCAAGGGACGGGCCCCCGAGAGCTCCGAGTTCGGCCCTCAGCCGAACACCGCGCCGGACCCTCCAGCGGTTCTGGGCTCGGGCAGGCGGCCTCCTTCTAAGAGGGGCAAGACGCCTGTGCTGGTGACCTCTGTCCATCCAGAGGCACCAGACAATCTACTGGAAGCGTTTCGCAGCGCTTCCATTGACGAGGAGCACGCACTATCATGAGTGCGGTGATCCAGAAGGTTCAGTCCGCCAAGAGCGGACTGACTGAAGCCTGTGCCAGCCTTCTAACAGGCTTTGAGGTAAGTTTTTGAAATATAGGAGAAATATTACCGCATAGACAGTAGCCCCTGATGCTCTGTTTGGTGTTCACAAAGAAAAGCCGAACAGAGGATCAAACAATATCGCAGGAGTCTAATATAAGTATGTCCATATGCGTATGCAGGCTTCGCTGCTGGCCTCTGCCGCACTGACTGCGGAGGTCGCTGCACTGAAGCAGGACCTTAAAGGGTCCAAGGAATAGCTCGGCCTTGCCAAGAGGCAGCTCGAGGAGAACAAAGGTAAGTAGTACCTAGTCTATGGATCTATATAAAAGGAAAGCGATTGCAAAATGACAGGATTATCGTAAATTTGCCAGGGGCCACGACCGAGGTGGCGACCCTGAAGCAAGCGCTATCCGAGGCCGAAAACAAAGCGGCCAAGGAGCGCACCAAGCGGGAGAGGCATGAGGCACGGGTGGGCGAGGTGCAGCAAGAGCTCCACGCTCTCGTGACGAAGCACGAGGCGCTGGAGCTTGACTTGAAGACGCGAGAGTCCGAGCTTGCCACGGCCCTTGAGGGTGCAAAGAGTGCCAAGGCCGAAGCCCAAAAGGCCCTCCAGGAGATTGATGCGATGAAGAAGATAGCGGCGGGTAAGGCATTCTATATGCAAAGTAAGCATATGAAAGTGAATTACTTGTTACTTACCCGAATCCGGAGCTCTCCAGGAGCATTCGTAGATTTTCCCCGTAGCGTGTCGGATGCCGCAAAATTTTATTGAGCCGAGGGGGGAAGCTCGACGGAGAAGTTGTTCTGGGCCCAGTATACTGGGACCGAACACCCAGTACCTATGAGCGACCAACTAAAGCAGCTGGTCGAGCTACACAAGGCGGCCGAACAGACCATGAAGGGCTTGATAGTCTGGATGTGGCCTAGCGACGCCCTTCCCAACAACTACTTCGGCTTGGTGAGGCAGCTTGTGGATGCCTTCCCGCGGCTGGAGGTCGTCAAGCGATCTATCTGCATTGAAGGTGCACGCCGGGCTTTCGCCCGTGTGAAATTGCAGTGGGTCAAGCTAGACGCTGTGAAGCTGATCAAGGAGGGGTCGCCAGAGGGCAAGGAGCACCACCACCCTGAGATGTAATACGAGGGTGTTCTACCGGGTGCCCGTCTCATCGGGGACGAGTGTTCGAAAGATGTAATATTTGAGTAAAATTGCTCGTTTTATCCTGTATTTATGAAAACTTGTTTCATATGCGCTATGCAACGCTTGTTTGAATTTAAAATATTACCTTCTGTTTGGCTGTTTATCCAATCTAAGAGATGGCTTGTCCTCGGCTTCTGCTCCCATGCCACGAGTGCTGGGGTGTTCGGGATAAACCTGAGCACTCTTGTTCCCATATTTGGGTCCTTCGAGGGAGGTGCTCAGCACAATGAACAAGGCAACCGGACTAATAATGCTTTATCACTCTCACTTAGCCATAGAATTCTATAATTTTAAATTTCGGCAAAGCCCCTGGTATTCGGAAGTCCGAATTTGGGGCGCGATACACGCCTGTAAGCCGGAGAGGGCCGGCCCCTCGCCCTAAGCGGCATAAGTCTTTAGGGACTCGAAAAACCTCGCCGAACAGTGACCAGTCTCTCGCCTTATCATGACAGTCAGTTTTAGCTTTATCTACTGAGGTGCTAAGCCCGACAGAACCGGGGCATAATCGCAGTAGTTCTCCTAGCGCTACCTTAGCCGATAGAGCGGAACGTAAGGTACCAAAACATAGGAGCTGGGCAAACCCAACATTTGACCAAAGACATGATTCAGAGCTGATGCATATAATGCTATAAGTTCGGGGTGCCGCACTTGTGAAAGTGTTCGGACTTTTCACACCGCATTGTGGGGTACGTAAGCCCCTGATGTATTGGCCGTACCATAGTGTACGGTTTCAAGGCGTCATTAATGAACACACACACACACACACACACACACACACACACACACACACACACATATATATATATATATATTATATATATATAACAAAATGCAATAATAGTCGTAATGTCATGCATTATTTAAAAAAAATTGCGTTAAAGCAGAGTGATACAGATAGTGCGGTAAGCAAAGAGTAGGACTATGTCCCTTCCAAGGGCAAGCTGAGGAATGATATTAAATTGAATATTTCACTCGTTACTGTAATCAACCTGGGAATTCCGCAATATAACGTAGCTGTCTGCCTCCTTGGTTGCTGCATCATGTGTTCGGCAATAGTGCTGCCGGACAGTGTTTCTAGAGATTAAGGTCCTGAAAGAAAAAGAAAAAGAACCAAACGGGAAGCCCCTAGTGCGGTTTAGGCTGCGTCTTGGGGCGTGCCGTAGTTGTGCCCCCCTCCCCACCTGTGTCCATGGTACTTTTAATGCGTAATTATGTACGCGTGGCACGAGTTTTGCCGCTGGGCTGGGATTGGGGTGGCCGCCGTATTGCTACGCGAGCTCAGATCGCGCCAGGCGGTCTATTTGCCGATTGCCCCGAGCGCGCTTGAAGGTGTCCGGGCTGTGAAGAGCCGAACTGGTTGGTTGCCTTGAGAGGCTGCTTTGCGTTTTGGCTGCGAGGGCTGTGGTGTGCTCCTCTGTTCGGAGAGAGCGCTCTGTGTTTCCATTGACTGTGATAACTCCGCGAGGTCCTAGCATCTTGAGCTTGAGGTATGCATAATGCGGTACCGCATTGAATCTTGCAAATGCGGTTCGCCCGAGCAGCGCGTGATAACAACTACGGAACGGGACTATATCGAAGATTAACTCTTCGCTTCGGAAGTTATCCGGGGATCCGAAGACAACTTCCAGTGTAATTGAGCCTGTGCAATGGGCCTCTACACCTGGAATGATGCCCTTAAAGGTCGTTTTTGTGGGTTTGATCCTTGAGGGGTCTATACCCATTTTGCGCACTGTGTCCTAATAAAGCAGGTTCAGGATGCTGCCGCCGTCCATAAGGACTCGAGTGAGGTGAAATCCGTCGATGATTGGGTCTAGGACCAGTGCGGCAAATCCGCCATGACGGATACTAGTGGGGTGGGTCCCTGCGATCGAATGTGATCGGACAGGAGGACCATGGGTTGAACTTTGGGGCGACTGGCTCCAACGCATATACGTCCCTTGAGCGTACGCTTCCTCTCGGGATGTGGGTTGCGTATATCGTGTTCACCGTCCGCACTTGTGGGGGGAAGCTCTTCTGTCCTCCAGTGTTCGGCTGTCGGGGCTCTTCCTCGTCATCGCTATGTGGGCCCCTTATCTTTGTTTTTGGCGTTTAACTTGCCGGCCTGCTTGAATACCCAACAATCCCTATTGGTGTGGTTGGCTGGCTTGTCGGGGGTGCCATGTATTTGACACGAGCGATCGAGTATGCGGTCCAAACTGGACGGGCCCGGAGTGCTTCTTTAAATGGATTTTTCCGCTGACCGAGTTTAGAGCCTTTGAATCTGGCATTGACTGCCGTATCCTCGTATTGTCACTGTTAATGCGGCGGCTTATGTTTGTTGCGACGTATCCTGCCATTGCTGTCCTTGGTATCCGAAGTACCACGGTTCTTCGATATGTAATTACTACGAGCCAGCCAGCTGTCTTCTCCCGCACAAAGGCGGGTCATGAGCGTCGTGAGAGCTGCCATAGATTTCGGCTTTTCCTAACCAAGGTGCCGGGCTAGCCACTCGTCTCGGATGTTGTGCTTGAAAGCCACTAAGGCCTCCACATCCGGACAGTCGATGATTTGATTTTTCTTTGTAAGGAACCGAGTCCAGAATTTCCTGGCCGACTCTTCTGGCTGCTGAATCATGTGGCTTAAATCATCGGCGTCTGGTGGTCACACATAAGTGCCCTGAAAGTTGTCGCGGAATGCGGCTTCCAGATCTTCCCAATAGCTAATGGAGTCCACTGGCAAGCTCTTAAGCCAATGCCGCACTGGTCCTTTGAGCTTTAGTGGGAGGTATTTGATGGCGTGTAAGTCATCGCCGCGGGCCATGTGGATGTGGAGGAGGAAATCCTCAATCCATACTGCGGGATCTGTTGTGCCGTCGTATGATTCAATGTTTACAGGTTTGAAACCTTCTGGGATTTGATGATCCATTACTTCGTCTGTGAAGCACAAGGGGTGTGCGGCGCCTCTGTACTGGGCTATATCGCGACGCAGCTCCAATGAGTCTTGCCCGCTGTGCTCGGCCCGGCCGGATTTACTTTTACTGTATCCGGCGTGACGATTGTCGTCTCACGTAGTGGCGCGCCCTCGTGATCCGTAGATTGACCTTGCATGTTTTGCTTTGTCCTCCAATATGTCTCGCAGGTCTGGCGTATTTCCCCATGCCTTTTTATTTGAATGGCGTCGGGGTGCAGGCTGAACTTTTGGCTGGAATGCCTCTCTGTCGCGGCCACGAGGTGGCCGTCAGCTGCGTCATATGCTTCTTCCTCCAGTCGGGGTAGCAACCTGCATTTGGGTAACTCTTGGAGGGGCGTTCAAGTTTATATTCCTTGGCCGCCAGGACTTCAGTCCATCTGTCAGCTATCAGATCTTGATCAGCTTGAAGCTGCTGCTGCTTCTTCTTAAGGCTATTGCCGTGGCCATAAGCCGGCGCTTGAAGCGCTCTTGTTCGACGGGATCCTCTGAGACGGCGAATTCATCATCGCTGAGGCTTGCCTCGTCTTTGGAGGGGGGATGTAATTGTCATCCTCCTCCTCTCCGTCTACCGCTCTCTCAGGAGAGCTGGCTCCTTCATCCTCCTGCTCTAAATCTTACTGGAGGGGTTTGTTGTTTTCTTCGGCACTATCCGGAGTGTTATTATCTCCTGTGCTGGTATCACCACTTTTGCTTTGGCAGGACTTAGAGCGGCGCCGCTGACATCGGTGTTTGGGTTGCTTCTTGGAGGGGTCATCCTCCGCTATCCCGTCGCCATTGCCTTCTTTGGGTGTATCCACCATGTATATGTCATATGACGAGGTGGCTTTCCAGTGCCCTATAGGTGCTGGTTCATGTTCGTCTCCGACATCGTCGTCCATACCGTCGATGTCTTCAGAGTCGAAGTCGAGCATGTCGGTTAAATCATCGACAGTGGCTACGAAGTGGGTGGTGGGTGGGCGTCGAATTTCTTCGTCGTCCACATCCCAATGCTAGTCATAATCCGACCAGGACTCTCCTGACAAAGAGAGAGACCTAGTGAATTCAGTATGCCGTCGAAGGGCGAGTGGTGAAAGATATCCGCGGCAGTGAACTCCATGATCGCGCCCAATCGGATTCGATGCAGGGGCGCGGATGGTTAGAGTTCGGAGGAGAGTCCGGCAATGTGGAGTCACGGGCCTCGCGAAGGATAAGGTTGGTGTTTGGCTCGATTGCCGTTGAGGCTGCAGCCTCCACGGCGGGGTCTAGCCACCCGCCCTCGTCGGCACAGTTGGCTCCGAATTAAAGGTCGGAGCGGATGCGGGTGCGGCCTCCAGGGCACTGTTCGGCGGCAGAGCTAAATCATGCCATCGTGACAGTGCGGCGCACTCGGCAGGGGCTCGAATCGTCGAAGATAAGTCTCCGCGGATATTGCCGTGTAGTTTAAGCTTCCAAACCTGACCTGATGGCCAGGGGTGTAGCTTTCAATCTGCTCCAGATGGCCAAGCAAATTAGCCCGCAGAGCAAAGCCGCCGAATACGAAGATCTGTCCGGGGAGAAAAGTCTTACCCTGGACCGCATCGCTATCGATGATAGACAGAGCCATCAAGCCTAACGGCGATGACACAGAGGAACTCTCAATGAAAGCACCAATGTCGGTGTCAAAACTGGGGGATCTCGGGTAGGGGGTACCGAACTGTGCGTCTAGGCCGGATGGTAACAGGAGGCAGGGGACACGATGTTTTACCCAGGTTCGGGCCCTCTTGATGGAGGTAAAACCCTACGTCCTTCTTGATTGATATTGATGATATGGGTAGTACAAGAGTAGATCTACCACGAGATCAGAGAGGCTAAACCCTAGAAGCTATCCTATGGTATGATTGTATGTTATGGTTGTTGTCCTACGGACTAAAACCCTTCGGTTTATATAGACACCGGAGAGGGTTAGGGTTACACAAGGTCGGTTACAAAGGAGGATATATCCATATCCGTATTGCCTAGCTTGCCTTCCACGCCAAGTAGAGTCCCATCCAGACACAAGACGAAGTCTTCAATCTTGTATCTTCATAGTCTGATAGTCCGGCCAATGGAGATAGTCCGGCTGTCCGCAGACCCCCTAATCTAGGACTCCCTCAGGGGGCGCCCCCTTCCTTCTCCTTTTCCCTTCCCTTTCCTTCTCTCCTACTCCTACTACTTGGAAGGGATCCTAGTTCTACTACGAGAGGGGAATCCTACTCCCGGTGGGAGTAGGACTCCCCTAGGGCGGGCCATAGAGAGGGCCGGCCCCTCCCCTGCTCCACTCCTTTATATACGTGGCCAGGGGGCACCCCATAGACACAACAATTGATCTCTTGATCTCTTAGCCTTGTGCGGTGCTCCCCTCCACCATAATACACCTCGATCATATCGTAGCGGTGCTTAGGCGAAGCCCTGCGTCGGTATAATATCATCATCGTCACCATGCCGTCGTGCTGATGAAACTCTCCCTCAACACTCGGCTGGATCAGAGTTCGAGGGATGTCATCGAGTTGAACGTGTGCAGAACTCAGAGGTGCCGTGCGTTCGGTACTTGATCGGTCGGATCATGAAGACGTACGACTACATCAACCGCGTTGTGCTAACGCTTCCGCTTTCGGTCTACAAGGGTACATGGACAACACTCTCCCCTCTCATTGCTATGCGTCACCATGATCTTGCGTGTGTGTAGTAATTTTTTTTGAAATTACTATGTTTCCCAACACTATAATGCCGCAATAGTTATCAGTTGGGGCGTCTAACGAACTCCGAATGCGATGAAACTTGGCAGGCGGCCTACTGACAACATAACAACACCGCATGCCAACTTTCAACCCATTCCGAGAACATTTTCTGGTCACTTATAAAATAATATTACGGACGTGCCGTGGGCGCGTGCGAGTGTGTCTGGGCTCAGAACGAACAACAGACGGAAGTGGGGAAACCCGGACGGATGCAAGTTTTGAAAAACATGATTATGCAATGCACATGATGACATGATGAAATGCAACATGCAAGCAAATGACATGGCAACGACGACGAATAACTGGGAGACACCTGGCGCATCGGTTTCGGGGCGTCACAACACTCCACCACTACGAGAGGATCTCGTCCCGAGATCTAGGATGGCACCAGAGGGAAAATGGAAGAGGAAGGGGAAGAGGTAAAACTAAGTTGCTTCTTTAACCAATGGGTGAAACCAAAGAACCTTGCGAGGTTGAACAAATTGAAAGAAAAGAATACAATGAAGATGAACAAAGTGGAAAATACTCCATTAGGAAAGAAGAACAAGGAACATTACTAGAACCTTGTAGGTTGAAAGACATAAGAAAAGTGTTACAATGGACAAGAAGTACATGCAAGCACTCCGGTCGATACGAGATGTACAAGGAACGATAAAGATCAATTACGACAACGCTCCGGTAAGAAATGGAAGGCAAAGAATATGAGCTAGGCAAAATGAAAGCACTTGGATGAGACTCCGGTTAGAAGAGGAATGATAGACACAACACTCTGGTTAAAATAAGATAGAGAAGGAATAAGAATGATATAATTTGGACAGCACTCCGACTTTAATTGAAAGGAATTGAACATGAACTTGACAAGGTAAGAGTATACTTGATGAAATCAACAACACACTGCCTCCGGAACTATTAAAAAAAGGCACAAGGGGTAAGAAAGATCTCAGACATCACTCTGGTTGGGAAGGGAGGCAAAACTTAACAGAATGGGAAGAACTTGAAAAGAGAGCACGACACTCCGGTTAAATGGATAAGCACGAAAAGAACATGATCTTGACAAAAAAGATGATGGGTCGAAGAGAGCAACATCACAATGCCTCCGGAACAAAAGTAAGAATGGAATCAAAAGAACGGAGGAGAAAACAACATCTTCTACCTCAAATGAGCTTGAAAAGCTTCTTTAGGAGAAGGGTCGAACGGAGTTGTTGGAAAACCAACAACGAAAAGAACAAGGTTGTAGTGGGCTTATGGAGAACATCTCAAAACTATGAGGTGAAATTCTGCCACTAACGGAAACAATAGATTGGATTGATATCAACAAGAAGATGAGAAACTTATTTCCCCGTGAGGATAAATGAAGAACTTGGGTCATTTATAAGCACCATCAATAGCACGATCCTTAGGGAAAAGCTTTAGGTGAAATATAACCCAAGATAGCTCCAATGAAGAGATTGATGGATTGAAAAGATGTCTTGAGCAAAGAGAAAATGAAGGATTTAGATATGTCACTCTTGAGAACTTGTGAATCATGAAACACGAAGGGAAATTATCAACAATGACATAACACCACCTCAAAAGATAAGGTAGAAAGAACTGCACTTCAGAACGTAAGATAAAGAATGCTTGAGCTCCTCTTGGCGAACACTTCGAGAACGAATTAAATCCTTGATGAACCACCATGTAGAGCCTTCATGAAGAACTCCGGTAACAAAATGATGATAAAAAGAAAGACAAGTTGAAAACATGAGGTGAAGCCTTGTAATGATTTAGATGGATCTTCGCGACAATATAATTGATAGAGCTTGGGACTCCGGGAAAAGAAAATATGAAACAATTGAAGTCGTGAACTTGATGAGCCTCCGGAATAAGGAATTGAATTTACTCGATGAAACAAGAATAAGAATTACATTATGCTTATCCTTCACCAATTTGAATTGATGACAAGCAATGGATTTGGCATACTACTTATTCTCGTAGAAAGGATTAAGATAGATATAGCTCCAACTTGGGAAGGTATTGATGGAACCACCGGTGGGATTTGGAAACAATGAATGAATTGATATGATAACCAAGGAAGAGAACTCTTGAACGAACCACCGTAAGAATTGACAATGAAAATAGCAAAGGCACAATTCACCGGGAAGAATTGGAAAGTGAATGAAGATACTTGAGGGGATTTAGATACATGAGAACGAAGAAATCATGAACTGATTAGAGGATATTTGAATGATGCACCGGTAAGAGTTGGAGAACGAGAGCTGAAAGCAGGAATGAATAATTCTGAGATGATGGGCTCCGAAGAATCAAACTGAAAAGACTCCTGGATTGCTTTGGAGGAAAAACACTTCTTCGGTCTTCAAATGTTGAGAATGACGATGAGAACACCACCATGAATTGTTGAGGCACTCCGAAATGAAAATTAGAAAGGTTGAACCAACGATGAAAAGGATTTGAAAGATCTTGGAGAAATACATATGACTGATGATAATTCATTCTTACGTCAAACTTTGAAAGGAATTAGAAAATAACTCCGGAAAATTAGAAGAGTCAGGTAAGATCCTGGGAAAAGACCTGTGGGTTAGGGCCCACTCAAAAGAAACACCGTTGAACGATTACTTAGGAAGATATAATGCACCAGTTGATTTAAATGGTTTGAATGAGATAACATCCTCAAAAGAATTTGAGCGAATTGAGAAAGGAAACTTGAATCTTCTGAGATATCTTCAGCACTCCGGAACAATTGAATAGCGAGAAGTGGAATGATAATGAGGTGCACCGGCATGAGAATAACATTTGAAACAAGGAAAATAATATGATCAACACCGCTTGACTTGAAACCACCGGAGAAGATAAAAGAAAAGAAGAATGTTGAACTTGAAGCTCCGTTAGTATCTTCGTGAGAATCACCGGATAAGAATATTGATTGAAAAGAATGGAGAGACTTCACATCAATAAGATGGATACTTGATTAAGAAATCTGAGTCCTTGAAGAAAAAGGGATGGGAGGGCGGGAAAAACAAAGGTAGCTTGGGACGAATGAAATGAACACCGTTGAGAAGACTTGAGTTGATCTTGCGGATGTTGAAAAAGACCGGATCCACTTGAAGAGAGACACACCGGTTCGAAAGAATTGACATGACATCTCGATGATCATGACCGATTAGCATCCACATAGAAATATGAGAACACCGCTTAGGGAAGGTATGGATTCAATACTTGACATTGAAGCAACTCGAATACCACAACTCAAAACAAAACAAAGGATTGGCTTGCAGAAAAAGCCGGAACAAACATATGATAGAGATTTCGTCCGAAGTTTTCATGGTGGGGCCCACACGGGCTCGATTGTACAACACCATCATGCACAAGGCAGTGCACATGACATACGAAGCGTCCCCGAGTCAGCATAGCCAAGGACTCTTTAAGACACAACGAGACCACTGTAAAACCAACTATGGATAGGCAGACCACTAGACGTCGAACCCCAATCTCATAGCATGCATATGTCAGAAAGATATCCTAAGGGCTACTTGAATTCCCACTTATAAACTCCCTAAACTTTCTGGTTATGCAATCAGGTGTTGGGAATACAGGGGAAGCATAATATCTCACCCAAAACTAACAAATCCTACATCCAGCTGTATCCATCCTTCAACACATAACCAAGAAACCTCCGGAAATCGTTTACCTCAACCTTCGAAAAGCATCCGTTATACGAGTTATGGCAATACTCCCGAACTCCCGCCCCAGTACTAGGTGGCGTCGATGTTATCTCACCAATAACTGCATAAAAGAGATTTTCGATGTCGGCGAACTCAGGTATTCCAGAACTGTAACGATAAAATTGTGACGACAACACCTCGGAGCTCAACTCCCCAGGATACTGCCACAATCCCTAAATGTCAGGAGGCACCAAGAACAATGTTCTCGTCACAAAACTATCAGAGCGATTCCAAGATACCCGCGTGATCCTGATTTTTTTTCGTGAAATTTGAGGAGATAAGAGTCAAAGCTTCTACGTTACGAGGCCTCACCAGAGCGACGAAGGGATTAAGGAGTAAAAAGAATCCTACTCTCCGATATATATAATCCTAAGACTCAAAACATTTTGTTCTAGACTCAACAACATCAGCGATTCGATCAAGCAGGGGGCTCCTAAGTTGGGGAAGGCTCTGATTACCAACTTGTAACGCCCACAATGCGGCTATATCTCCCACGTGTCGGGGCACGACTTAGAGGCATAGCCGCATGGTAGGCTTGTCGCAAGAGGGGTAATCTTCACACATCCCATGTACTGAATAAGAAAGGGATAAAGAGTTGGCTTACAATCGCCACTTCAAACAAATACAAGTTAAACATACATCATCCAGAATACAATCAA
This sequence comes from Triticum aestivum, assembly GCF_018294505.1. Lineage (NCBI taxonomy): Eukaryota > Viridiplantae > Streptophyta > Magnoliopsida > Poales > Poaceae > Triticum > Triticum aestivum. The sequence continues at coordinate 718,041,423 of NC_057797.1, read as the reverse complement.
GGTCCGACTATGGAAGCAAAGTAAAAGAAGACATTCCCAAATGCTAGATCCCCGATCGTCCCAACTGGGCTCCACTACTGATCAATAGGAAATGAAACAAAACAATGAACAAGATCTTCATCAAGCTCCCACTTGAGCTCAGTTGCGTCATCTGCACTGGTATCATCGGCACCTGCAACTGTTTGGAAGTATCTGTGAGCCACAAGGACTCAGCAATCTCACACCCGCGAGATCAAGACTATTTAAGCTTATGGGTAGGAAAGGGTAGTGAGGTGGAGCTGCAACAAGCACTAAGCATATATGGTGGCTAACATACGCAAATAAGAGCGAGAAGAGAAGCAATGCACCGGTCATGAACTAGAAGTGATCAAGAAGTGATCCTGAAACTACTTATGTTCAAGCATAACACAAGAACCGTGTTCACTTCCCGGACTCCGCCGGAAAGAGACCATCACGGCTACACACGCGGTTGATTCATTTTAATTAAGTTTAGTGTCAGGTTTTCTACAACCGGATATTAACAAATTCCAATCTACCCATAACCGTGGGCACGGTTTTTAAAGTTCAAAACCCTGCAGGGGTGTCCCATCTTAGCCCATCAAAAGCTCTCACAATCAACGAAGGATATTCCTTCTCCCAGGAAGACCCGATCAGACTCGGAATCCCGATTACAAGACATTTCGACAATGGTAAAACAAGACCAGCAAGACCGCCCAATGCGCCGACATCCCGATAGGAGCTTCACATATCTCGTTCTTAGGGCAACACCGGAGGAGCACTCCATACAACTAAAACTAGCCCTCAAGTTTCCCCGAGGTGACCCCGCAGGCAGCTCGGTTCGGACCAACACTTAGAGAAGCACTGGCCTGGGGGGGGGGCTTAAAGTAAAGATGACCCTCGGGTTGGCCAACCCAAGGGAAGGGTAATAGGTTGTTAGGAAAATGTAAAACCAAGGTCGGGCCTTGCTGGAGTAGTTTCATTCAAAGCGAACTGTCAAGGGGTCCTGTTGGTGTCAAAACCGACGGATCTCTGGTAGGGGGTCCCGAACTATGCGTCTAGGCCGGATGGTAACAGGAGGCAAGGGACACGAAGTTTTATCTAGGTTCGGGCCCTCTCGATGGAGGTAAAACCCTACGTCCCGCTTGATTAATATTGATGATATGGGTAGTACAAGAGTAGATCTACCACGAGATCGGAGAGGCTAAACCCTAGAAGCTAGCCTATGGTATGATTGTTGTTGTGTATGTTGTCCTACGGACTAAAACCCTCCGGTTTATATAGACCCCGGAGAGGGTTAGGGTTACACAAAGTCGGTTACAATGGTAGGAGATCTGCATATCTGTATCGCCAAGCTTGCCTTCCACGCCAAGGAAAGTCCATTCCGGACACGGGACGAAGTCTTCAATCTTGTATCTTCATAGTCCAGGAGTCTTGCTGAAGGTATAGTCCGGCCATCCGGACACCCCCTAATCCAGGACTCCCTCAGTAGCCCCTGAACCAGGCTTCAATGACGACGAGTCCGACGCGCAGATTGTCTTCGGCATTGCAAGGCGGGTTCCTCCTCCAAGTACTTCATAGAAGATTTTGAACACAAAGATAGTGTCCGGCTCTGCAAAATAAGTTTCCACATATTGCCATAGAGAGAATAATATTTATACAAATCTAATCTGCTGACGTATTCCGTAGTGTGACACACCACGGCCAAGCCTTTATCCGAGTCGTTTCATTATCCCACCTCAGCGCGTCATGCGAGGCGGTTTCCTTGGCACGTCTTGTTAAAGCAGAGATCGTGTCCCCTTATTCCGGGATTCTCATCAATACGGGAGTGGGTAACCCAACCGCGCCATTGATTACGGCGCTTGGAGATAAGCGAGTTTTACCAGGCTGGTGGGGACACGTAGTTGCGTCCACCCATATAAGGGGATAAGGATCCACCTTTTCACCTACGCCTTCTTCCTCCCTTGCTTATCCATTCTCGCGCACTTGAGCTCCAGCGCCCAAGTCCGCACTCCCCACCTCAACCTTCTCCAGCCATGTCCAGAGTGGGAGGCAAGTGGATAGTCTCCTCCATCACGGAGGGACACATCAAAAAACTGAGGAAGGCCGGATACTTGTCTAATGACATTGCGTACCGGCTTCCCGAAAAGGTGCAGCTCATCCCCACTCCTAGGCCCCATGAGAGGGTGGTGTTCCTCCCCCATTTACTCCGCGGACTAGGCTTCCATCTTCACCCATTTGTCCGGGGGCTCATGTTCTACTATGGCCTGGATTTCCATGATCTGGCCCCAAACTTTGTCCTCAACATCTCGGCGTTTATCGTCGTGTGCGAGGCTTTCCTCCGCATCCGCCCCCATTTCGGCCTATGGCTCAAGACTTTCAATGTCAAGCCAAAGGTGGTGCGCAGCAACCAGGCGGAGTGCGGAGGCGCCATGGTGGGCAAGATGGCCAACGTCTTATGGCTGGCGGCTCCTTTGTGGAGACCCTAAAGGGGTGGCAATCGGGGTGGTTTTACATCACCGAGCCGCGCGACCCCGAATGGGTCGCAACCCCCGAGTTTCGATCCGGACCCCCTACACGGCTCACCTCCTGGAAGGAGACGGGCCTGTCGTGGGGTAAAAAAGGAGAGCTGACCGGACTCCAAACATGCGTCCAAACCCTGGTGGACAAGAAGCTCAAACTTGTCAACGTAGTCCAGGTTATGCTCATCCACCTGATCCTCCTGTGTCAACAACGGGCTTTAAACCTGTGGGAGTTCGACCCGGCGCGGCACCGAACTCTGAGCAGGCTCTTCGACACGACGTATGAAGATGCCTGGAAGGTGCTTTTCAAGGGTGCCGAGGCCCCCGCATCCGCTACCGAGGATTGCGGATTCAGTACGCAGCGTCACGCTCATGCGGTAAGCTTTTTTTCCCTTTACAGGGTATCGGTTTTTCATAGTTTGACTCCATGTGGGATCTAAGCTCCCTTACCTTTGACAGGATTGGCAGGTGACGTCCGGACAGATCAACTATCCTGCTCCTTTGCCCGAAGGCCCAGCGGACGCTCGCTTGGCGAAGCTGCTGGTTCCGGCACCCCATGTGGTGCCGGAGAAGAAGGCCACGGGGACTCGAAAAAGTGCCCGGCGCCTGGAGGTGTCGGATCCCTCATCCGACGACTCCAAGACGCACTCCTCCCATGAAGACAAGGAGGAGGAAGAAGAGACCCCCCCTCCAGTGGGGGAAGGGAAGAAAAGGAAGGCCGCCCCAGTTGGGGAGGCCAAAGGGTCCAAGAAGGGGAAAACCCTTCCTCCGGACTACTCCACCGACGCCGACAACGGCGGAGAGGAGTGGCCGCCCAGGGCCAAGCCCCTGGCTAAATCGTAAGTATCCGGATACCAGAGTAATTCATAGTATTCGTTTATTGCACAACTTTCCCTTATGTCAAATATGTTTATGCAGCCCACCCAAAGACCAGCTCGACGCATCGTCGAGCGGCTCACTGGACTCGTGGGATGTGAACTCGCTTCCGACGGCTTCCTCCCCCCGTCCTACGAACGACACCGAAGTGTTGTCCCAACAGGTTCCAAGCCGGGAGGAGGTGGTCCTGGAGGCGCCGCAAGGTGACCTCCCAGACTCCAGGAGTAAAGGGGATGAAACCCCCCAGGGCTCCAAGTCCGGCTCTAGGCCGGACATCGCTCCGAAACCTTCAAAGGTTCCAGAGTCCGGCGGGGGACCTCCTTCCAATAGGAGCAAGCCCACCGTGCCCCGTGACCCCCTCTAATCGGAGGCGCCGGATAATCTGTTGGAGGCGCTCCAAGGCACCTCCATCAACGAGGAGCACCACACCATTATGAGTGCGGTGGTCCAGAAGGTTCAGTCCGCCAAGAGCGGACTGACTGAAGCTTGTACTAGCCTTTTAACAAGCTTTGAGGTAAGTAAAGAATGTGTAAATAATATTACCGCATAGACAGTAGCCCCTGATGCTCTGTTTGGCGTTCGGGAAGAAAAGCCGAATAGAGGATCAAATAAAATTTGCAGGAGTCTAACAAAAAGGAGTCAATATGCGTATGCAGGCCTCTCTACTTGCGTCCGCCGCATTGACTGCGGAAGTGGACATGCTAAAGCAGAACCTCGAGCGGTCCAAGCAAGAGCTCGGGCGTGCCAAGAAGCAGCTCGAGTACAATGAAGGTAAGAAATACCTTGTTTAAATATATATAAAAAGGTGCAATTGCAAAAAATGACAGGATTATCGTGGCTATTGTAGGGGCCACGTCTGAGGTGGTGACCCTTAAGCAAGCGCTGGTCGAGGCCGAGAAGAGGGCGGCCACGGAGCACATCGAGTGGGAGAAGTATGAGGCCGAGTTTGGCAAAGTATGGCAAGAGCTCCAGGCTCTCATGGAAAAACATGAGAGTTTGGAGCTTGACTCAAAGACGCGAGCGTCCGAGCTCGCGGTGGCTATTGAAAATGCCAAGTCTGCCAAGGCCGAATCCCAGAAGACCCTCCAGGAGTTGGATGAGGTGAAGAAGATAGCGGCGGGTAAGGCATTATTTATGCAAAGCAAACACATAAACGTGAGTTACTTGTTACTTACCCGAATCCGGAGCTCTCCAGGAGCGTTCACAGATCTTCCCCGGAGTGTGTCCGATGCCGCCACATTCTATCGAGCCGAGGAGGGAAGCTCGACAGAGAAGGTGTTCTGGTATCACTATGCTGAGGCCGGACACCCCGTGCCCCTGAGCGACCAGCTGAAGCAACTGGTCGAGCTCCACAAGGCGTCCAAACAGGCCATGAAGGGCCTCATAGTTTTGCTGTGGCCTAGAGGGGCTCTGCCTGGGAGCTATTTTGGCTGGTGCGGCGGCTGGTGGAGGCCTGTCCAAGGCTCAAAGTCATCAAGCGCTTCGTCTGCATTAAAGGTGCCCGTGCTAAGGTGCACTGGGGCAAGCTGGATGCTAAGAAGCTTGTGAAGGACGGGCCACCGCCGGGGAAAGAGCATCGCAAGCCCGAGAATTATTATAAGGATGTTCTGAAGGGTGCCTGCCTTGTGGCGGATGAATGTTCTAGGGATGTAATTTTTGAGTGAAACTTGCTCGTTTTGTCCTGTGCGCTGAAAACTTGTTCATATGCGCTAAGCAATGTTGTTGGAATTTAAAATATTACCTTCTGTGCGGCTGTTTATCAATTCTGAGAGATGGCAAGTCGTCGGCTTCTGCCCCCGTGCCGCTAGTGCTGGGGTGTTCGGGGATAAACCCGAGCGCTCTTTTCCCATGTTTGGGTCCTTCGAGGGAGTCGCTTAGCCCAACGAACAAGGTAATCAGACTATAATGCGTGAACACTCTCACTTAGCCATAGAATTCTATAATTTTAAATTTCGGCGAAGCCCCTGGTATTCGGAAGACCGAGTTCGGGGTGCTATCCACGCCTTGGCCAGACAGAGCCGGCTCCTCGCTCTAAGCGGCATAAGTCGTTAGGGACTCGAAAAACCTCTTGAACAGCGACCAGCTCTCGCTTCATCATGACAGTCAGTTTTAGCTTTCTCCACTGAGGTGCTCGACCCAGCTCAAGTGGGGCACAATCACAGTGGTTCTCCTAGTGCTACCTTAGCCTATATAGAGGAACGTAAGGCACAAAAACATAGGAGCCGGGCAAACCCAACTATTGACCCAAGACATGATTCGGAGCCGATGCATATAATGCTATAAGTTCGGGGTGCAGCACTTGTTAAAGTGTTCAGACTTCTCACACCATATTGAGGGGTACTAAAGCCCCTGGCATATTTAGGCCGTACCAAAGTGTACGGGTGCAATATGTTGTTAAGGAACATATATATATATATATATATATATATATATATATATAAAAGAGTAATGCAAAAATAAACAAAAGCTATGCACTGTTAATTAAAGAGGGCTGCGATCAAAGCAGAACGATACAAATAATGCGATAAGCAAAAGGTTGGACTATGTAACATGTCCGTTCCAGGGGCAAGCTGCGGAATAGTATGCGAAACAGGTATACTGCTTGTGATAGAGACCACCTGGGAGTTCCGTAATGCGGCGTGGCTTGTCTGCTTCCCTGGTTCTTGAATCGTTTGTGCGGTAATTGAACTACCGAACAGGCCTTCCGAAGAGTGGAGTCCTGAAAGTAAGAGAAAATTAAAAAATTGGCAGCCCCTGGTGTGGTTTAAGCCGTGTTTCGGGCATGCCGTGATGGTGCCCCTCCCCCTGTACCCATGGTATTTCGAGAGCGTAGTTATGTACGCGAAGTACTGGTGTCGCATTTTTGCGAGGGTTGAGGTTGGGGCCGCATTGCTATGCCTGCTCGGATCGTGCCAGGCGGTCTTGTTGTAGGTTACTCCGGGCGCGCTTGACGGTGTCAGGACCCCGATTCCAAGCCACATCGATCTAGCCGGTAACACCTCATATCACTTTGCGACCTCACGCACGGTATCCCACGGGTGTCGCCTTATCGTGGCCCGGGACCGTTTGCGCTTTTTGGCTCACGTATATGATAGTGTCACTAGCATCCATATGACAGAGAACCCGTGCCGACATGGCTAGTCGTGAACCCAAAGCGGCACAGACCTATGGAGACAGGCATACATGAATCACATCGAGCATGTCGGTCATCAGCGAGTGATTCCGGGCTGTAGCACTGGGCTAACAGGACTCCGGGGAACCCGGGCTGTAGCAGGCTAGGCAGGACTCCGGATGTCACCGCATGACATTTCCCTAAAGGGACATACATAGGAACGACGTGAAACACATGCCGGCCAATCAAGTGTCCTGAGCAGTAGTGCTGGGCTAGCAGGACTCCGGTGAACCGGGCTGTAGCGGACTACTATGGCTCGAGGAACACTAGACTACATTTCCCCATAAGAAAGGCTGCCAAGGATAAACAACTAGATTGTCGGATCCCACTCATACTAGGAATTTCAATCATACACACAATATGCCCGATATGAGTACATACAACATGGCATCACAACAGAACTCTACAACTCAAGTACTTTATTTAAAGGCTCCAGAGAGCCATACATAACAAGTTCATACAGATAGGGGTCACAAGACCCGACACTCAAGTCATACAATCATACAAGCACATGCGGAAGCAACTAGTCTGAGTATAGACACTAGAAAGAAAGAAGGCTTCTCGAAGCCTGTCTATCTACATAGGGCCCTCCATGGCCAGGATCAACACCTGGGTGGCTAGTCACTCATCGACGTCAAGGTCTACGTAGAACCCATCGGAGGGGGCGATGTTGTCGTCTGAAAACAGTAATTAAGCAAACAGGAGTACAAAGGTACTCAACAAGTCTTACATTAGAACCTAATATACATGCTCATTCTCAAGAAGGTGGTGGGGTTATTGCAGCAAGCCAGCTTTGACTCTTGGTCAAGCTACCCTACGGTACCCCACTAGTAAAATAGTTTTCGCACACGAGTCCACTACTCACCAACACAATACTCCACTGGGGATCCTCTCTCGTCATCCTACGAGAGGGCCATCCTCGGTACTCACACTTATCTTGAGTCTTTTAGTAGTATCCATTAACTTGTCTATGAACTGTATAGGCAACCAAGTAGTCCTTTACCGCGGACACGGCTATTTGAATAGATGATGTTAACCCTGCAGGGGTATACTTCTTCATACACGCTTTCACCACTTACCGCCGTTTACATGACATGTACTCGGCAACCTTCAAGCAGAAGCCCAGCGAGGGTGTCGGCCACGGCCTACCTAAACACTTAAGTCTCTGGTCCAGGTGTATCGCCTATCCAGGTTCCATCCGCAGGGAGTCCGGCCGAGGTTTCCACATACGGCCCCGAATGATGTGAACAAGGTTCCCGAGACACCAAACGGGTGACTCGGTACACCGTGCCACGGTGTATCTACCGCAACATAGCCCACCCCTAGGGTCAACGCTACGCACGGCCGCCAACACATAGCCTACAAACACCAGAAACTATTTGCAACTCCTAGACAGAGTACTAAGGTATTTAAGAAGCCGAGAGGGTCCATTGGTTTCGGGCCCAATGTACGGTAGTAACTGCATCTTAAATCACACATACAGATCTCAGTTCTTATGGACGATCTCAATGAAACAACGCACCATGTACTCCTACATGGCCTCTCATCGATACCTTTACCAAAAAATATTCAACACATCCCTCATATTACCGACATAATCATATCAGTCTAGCCCATCACCCAGATGAACCAGACCTGACACAACTCTAAGCATAGCAGGCATAGCAAGGTAGGAATCACATACATGGCTCAATCAATTCCTACACAAGCTAGTGGGTTTCATCTAGTTACTGTGGCAATGACAGGTCATGCAGAGGATAAGGGTTCAACTACCGTAGCACACAACAGTTTGAATCGCGTTGTCTTAATGCAGTAAACAAGAGCAGAAGCGGGAACATGGGTTTGTATCAGAATGATCAATGGGTTGCTTGCCTGTTGTAGTGGTAGTAGGGTACAGCCCTTCAGACGGATACTCGGGGTTATCCTCGGAGGCAGAACCTACCACAAAAGACACACCGAAGCATCATCAACACATGGCAATATGCAACAATAAGATGCATGCTATGACATGGCAAGATGAAAGTGTCTTGGCCTAATGCAAGCTAAAACAGAAGGGGATAAACTCATTTGAATCAAAGATTCAAATATTAGCTCATTAAACATGGCCTTATTAGAGCATCACCTTATTCTGCTTAAACAGCAAGGTTAACTTGTTTTGTCATGCATGAAACCATTACATATGGATAGATTGAATTTTTCTGATCATTTTTCATATATAAATCTTTGCATTTGGAGCTATGGTTGATTTTCTATGATTTTTAGAAGTTTTGACTATTTTCTAGAATTTTCTATTAAAGAATAAATCCAGTAATTGAATTAATGCGTTAGCATGACATAGATGTGACATCAGCGGGTCAACTGGGTCGGCCAGGTCAAACCTGACTGGTGGGCCCTCTCTGTCAGTGTTATAACTAGTTAACAGAATTAGATTAACACTAATTAGCTGTCAGTGGGGCCTGGGCCCACATGTCAGTGACTGAACTAATTAAACTTAGTTAAAACTAATCCTAAACTAATTAGCAGACCAGCCCCACCTGTCATAGACTCAGGGGGGTCTACCTGGGCCCACACAGGTGTCAAATCGAGTCAAACTCGCCGGCGTTTAGCCGCCGGCGAGGCTAGACACGGCGGAGGGCTGCGGGTTTCGTCCTCTGGCAACCAAAACGACGGCGGAGAGCATCTACACATAGCTGGGAGCAAACCGCATCGAGTGGTGGCAGTGGGTGGAGCTAGGGTGGCCGGAAACGTTGCCGGCGACGACCTTGGCGGCCGCCGGAGTTCGGGCGAGGCCGAAACCGAGTCTGCGGGGCACGGCGAGGTGCGTGGAATGGTGCTACGGGCTCCTGGGAGCGCGTGGAAGGCGAAGGCATGCTCGGATTCGAGCTTACGCGCCTGTGGCCACGGCGGTGACATGGCCGGCGGAGCCGAGCTCTCGGCCTCGATGGCAGAGGGGGTTGGAGGACGCGGACGAGCGCAGGGAGAGGGGCGGAAGAAAGATGGGCTCACAGCGGTTGCAGAACGCGTCTCAGTGGGCTCGGGGGAGGTCGGACGTCGTCGGGGCATTGCCAGCAATCTCGGCGGACCGAGGAAGAAGAAGGCATCGGGGAGGTGCTTGGAGGCGTCCGGCGTCGCGTGAGTCGACGAGGAGGTCGAGGACGACAGCGCGGAGCTAATGGGCTTGTCGGAGAGGCGAGGGGGTGGCTCTGGTGACGACTACGGCAAACGGTGGCGAGGATCGCGCTCGGCCATCACGGGAGAGGGTGAGGGAGACAAGGGGGAGAGTGAGGAAGGGAGAGAGGGGGACGTGGGGGTCGGCGTGGCACCCCTAGACGCCTCCAGGGCATCGGCAGAAGCAGGAGGTGGCCGGCGTGTGGCCGCGGGCGCCGGCCACGCGCTCCTCGTCCTCCTGGCGGGAGGAGGACGACGACTAGCAAGGCTAGTCGGCTGGGCCGAGCCAGGTGGGCTGGGCCAGCACAGGTGAGGCCCAGGTGGGTTTCCCTCTCTCTCTTTTTCTTATTTGTTTCTGTTTTCTATTTTTTTCTGCAACTGTTGGGCTTTATTAAAAATACTAAAACGTTTCCAAAAATCCTGAAAATAATTGTGGGCTCTGTTTAGAATATTTCCAACAACAAACATTTATTTCCAGAATTATTTGAGCATTTAAATTATTTTATAGCATTTAAATGCCCAAAATAAAATACTTATGATTTAATTCAATGACCTTCTGTTGACCTAGAAAATTGTGCACCAATTTTGCCAGAGGTTCCAACCCAAGACAAAGAGAGTGAACTTTTTAGAAGGGCATTTCAGGTTCATTGAGAATAATTTTAGTAAACGCTAGTTGTTTCCAGGGGGTGTTGGGGATTCTGTCATCCCCATTTCAAACTTCAAAGGAAATTAAACATGATGCACACTCTAATGCTTGAACTAGCTAGGGTGTGACAACTCACCCCCACTCAAAAGAATCTCGTCCCGAGATTTAGGATCCTCCGGAAAGAAGGTGGGGTACTCGAGTCGAAGACGATCCTCCCTTTCCCAAGTGGCTTCTTTATCGGAATGGTGTGACCATTGAACCTTGAGAAACTTGATATTACGATGTCGAGTGGTACGCTCGGCTTGATCAAGGATACGAACGGGATATTCCCAATATGAGAGGTTATCTTGTAGATCAAGCATTTCGTGGTCCACTCCACGGATAGGATCCGCGAAGCAACGCCTGAGTTGAGAAACGTGGAAGACATCGTGAACTCTGGAAAGATGCGAAGGTAGTTCCAATTGGTAGGCAACTTCTCCCTGTTTGGCAAGAATGCGAAAGGGTCCAATGTAACTAGGAGCCAATTTGCCTTTGATACCGAAACGATGGGTTCCCTTTAACGGAGTAACCCGAAGGTAAGCCTTCTCGCCGACCTCATAAGTCATAGGCTTATGTTTGTGATCATATTGACTCTTTTGACGAGATTGGGCTGTTTTCAATTTCTCATGAATAACGCGAACCTGTTCTTCTGCTTCCTGAATCATATCCGGGCCAAAGAGTTGTCTTTCCCCGGTTTCTGACCAGTTAAGAGGCGTTCGACATTTTCGTCCATAGAGAACTTCGAAAGGAGCCTTGCCCAAGCTGGCTTGATAACTATTGTTATAAGCAAACTCCGCAAATGGAAGGCAATTCTCCCAACCCATTCCGAACGAGATGACAGAGGCTCGGAGCATATCTTCTAGAATTTGATTGACTCGTTCTACTTGACCACTTGACTGAGGATGGAAGGCGGTGCTAAAGGAGAGATGAGTTCCCATAGCATTTTGGAAACTTTCCCAAAATCGAGAGGTGAAGAGACTCCCACGGTCTGAGTTAATTTCCAATGGAACACCATGAAGAGACACTATTCGGGAGATGTATAAATCGGCTAGCTGGCTAGCGGTGATACTCTCACGAACAGGTAGAAAGTGGGCTACTTTGGAAAGACGGTCGATCACGACGAAGATCGCATTATTCCCTCTCTTGGTCCTGGGAAACCCAGTGATGAAACCCATACTGATTTTGTCCCATTTCCACTCGGGAATAGCCAAAGGTTGAAGGGTGCCAGCAGGCCGTTGATGCTCTGCTTTAACACGACGACAAACATCGCAATTAGCAATGTATTGAGCGATTTATCTCTTCATCCTAGTCCACCAAAACCTCTGCATGGGTCTTGATACATTTTAGTACTACCGGGATGAATGGTGAGAGGGGATTCATGAGCTTCCTTAAGGATCAGTCCCTCAGGTTTCGTGCCTTTGGAACCGCTAGGCGATTTCCAAAGTATACAACACCTTGATCATCAATGGAGAAACAATTCGCGACTCCTTTCTTAATGTTTCTCTTAATACGGGAGATTCCTGGATCTACCTTCTGTGCCTTGATGATCTGATCCGTAAGGGTAGGTTTCGCCACCAGGGTGGATAGGAATCCTCGAGGAACAATGTGAAGATTTAGCTTACGAAATTCCTCATGGAAAAGTGGTGGACTTTGTTGTAACATCAGGTTGTTACAATAGGATTTACGACTTAGTGCATCAGCCATGACATTGGCTTTGCCCGGGGTGTAAATTATTCCTAAGTCGTAATCCGAGATCAACTCGACCCAACGTCTTTGCCTGAGATTCAAATCTGGTTGGGTGAAGATATATTTCAAACTTTGGTGATCGGTGAAGATCTCGCAACGATTACCGAGGAGGTAATGTCGCCAGGTTTTGAGTGCATGGACTCCAGCTGCAAGCTCTAGATCATGTGTGGGATAATTTTCCTCATGTGGGTGTAATTGCCGTGAAGCATAGACAATTACCTGACGTTCTTGCATGAGTATGCAACCTAGTCCTTGTCGCGAGGCGTCGCAATAGATAATAAAGTCCTTGGAGAAATCTGGTGGTACCAGTACGGGAGCAGATGTCAGGCGTCTTTTCAGTTCCTGAAAACTGAACTCGCACTATAGAGTCCACTCGAACTTTTTATCTTTCTTGAGGAGTTCAGTTAGAGGTTTAGCAACCTTGGAGAAATTCTCGACGAAGCGGCGGCAATAGCTCGCTAAGCCAAGGAAGCTCCGAACTTGCTTGACCATCTCAGGTGGAGTCCAATCAAGGACGGCTTGAACTCGCTCGGGATTGACAGCAATACCCTTACCAGAGATTACATGGCCTAGATAGGTCACTTCTGGCAAACAAAATTCACACTTGGAGAATTTGGCATAAAGGCGATGCTCTCGAAGTTTCATCAATACCAGCCTTAGATGTTCGGCATGTTCCTCTTCATTCTTGGAGTAGATGAGTCTGTCATCGAGGTATACTACGACAAATTTATCCAAATACTCCATGAAGACCGAGTTCATTAACCGGGAGAAGGTAGATGGGGCATTGGTTAAACCGAAGGACATAACGGTGTACTCGTATTGGCCATAACGAGTAACAAAGGCCGTTTTGGGAATGTCCCCGTTTCTGATTTTGATTTGATGGTAGCCCAACCTCAAATCCATCTTGGAAAAGACTGAGGATCCAGCGAGATACAGATCGTTGATCCTGGGAAGCGGATACTTGTTCTTGATGGTGACCATGTTGACAGGTCGGTAATCTACAACCATTCGATCCGTTCCATCCTTCTTCTTGACGAAGAGGACGGGGCAAGCCCAAGGAGAGGAACTAGGACGGATGAAACCTTTTTCAAGGACTCATCGAGTTGGTTCTTAAGCTCGGCTAGTTCTAAGGGTGCCATCTTGTAGGGTCTCCTAGAAATTGGAATGGTTCCTGGAACAAGGTCTATCACAAACTCAACATCCCTGTCAGGTGGAACACCTGGCAGTTCTTCTGGAAAGACATCCAGAAAGTCTCGGACTATCGGAACATCCTCAAGGTCTGGAAGGGGGTTGGCATTTAGGGAGTAAAGCTGGCGCTTGGCCACTCGAGTTAAGACATTGACTGTCTTGCCCGATGGGTGAGTAAGTTGAACAGCTCTAGTGGCACAATCAATCTTAGCATAATGAGCTGACATCCAGTCCATACCCAAAATGATGTTTATGTCCGAGGACTTGAGAGCTATTAAGGAAGCAAGGAAGACAAGTCTGTCGACAAGAATTTTGTTCCCATGGCTTACTCTAGAAGTTTGACATTTGGAACCCGGAGTTTGAATTACCATGGAAGTGGGCATGTCACAGAATGTCGTGTTATGCAATCGAGCATAGTTCTCGGATATGAATGAATGAGATGCTCCAGTATCGAAAAGAACAGATGCCAGATGGCAGTTAACAAGGAGCGTACCAAGGACGACGTTAGGATCCTCATGAGCCTCCTCGGCTGAAACATAGTTGACAAGGCCACGGGCAGTGGTGGCCGGCTTGGCGTAGAATGTCTTTCCCGCGGGCTTACCACGGCCAACGGACTTTCCAGTTTGATTAGGGTTGTTCTGGGGATACTCTCGACTATAGTGAGCTGGTTCTCCGCACTTGAAGCATGTCACCGCATTGGGGCGTGGAGCAGCATTAGCAGCGGGGCCACCATAGGGCTTGGGCGGTGCAAATTGCTGGTTGGGATGAGGCGCCTCAAACGATGGCCTCGGGATGAACCTGGGTGGCAGTGCCGTGCTTGGGATCCACACCCGGCGCTTCTGAGCTCCAGAGCCGGATGAAGAGCCAAAATCACGGGAGTGCTTGCGTGAAGCATCATAATCAGTCTGGCCTGTCTCAGCACTGATGGCTTTGTTGACCAACTTCTGAAAGGAGGTGCACTCATGCAGACGAAGATCGCGGCGAAGCTCAGGGCTAAGTCCCTTGCGGAACCTTGCCTGCTTCTTAGGTTCAGTAGATACCTCTTCAGGGGCATAACGTGCCAGATTCCCAAATTCACGACTATATGCATCCACAGTCAGTCTTCCTTGGGTGAAATTGCAGAACTCCTCCCTCTTGCGATCCATGAGACCTTCCGGAATGTGATGTTCACGGAAAGCTTCACTGAATTCAGCCCAAGTAGTAATTTGGCCGACCGGGCGCATAGCTTCGAAGTTTTCCCACCAGAGGCTAGCAGGGCCTTCGAGGTGATAGGCAACATAAGTAACCTTGTCGGCTTCGGCTACGTTGGCAGAACATAGCTTGTGGGTAATGCTGCGAAGCCAGTCATCCGCGTCGAGGGGCTCGACGGAATGGTTAAACTTTGGTGGGTACAGCTTGATAAAGTCATTTATTGACACCAAGTCATTTCGCTGATGGCATGCAGTGTTCTGCTCAATCCGCTCTAGCAGGCGGTTAGTCTCACGCTTGTTTCTTTCCACCTCCAGCATCACTTCGGCCAGAGAAGGCGGGTGAGGCAGATTTTCACCCCTAGCTGCACTGGCTTCCCCTGCTCTGAGGCAGCAGGGTTGCTGCGGGTGTTGACCATCCTAGGAGATAACAAGACAACGGTTTAGATAAGGATGGCTCAAACTTAGCAAGGAAGTGCAGAATGTAATGGATAACACAGAATGCAGAGATGTTCATCCGTATGTCATGGTAATATAAAACTGCCATATATATACCAACGGTCATACACATCATACATAGTTTAGTACAAGCCCAGGCTATAGTACAACTATGATGAAAGACGTTACATCTCATCGGAGGCATTCCAAGCTCCTATACATTATTTGTCTACACCTCCAGAATTGATTACACACAAAGTCATATTCCACAATTCACGCAGGACAGTGGAGATACAACTACTACAATACTAGTGATACTACTACTAACTCAGACAGCTCCGTAGTAGTCCTCATAGAAGTCACCTCCATAGCCTGGAAGTTCAACGTGATCATCCAGGAACAGACGGTCCTGAGGAGCCTGTGGACCATAGGGGCTAGGATGAGGTCTTGGACCAACAAACGGTGGCCTGCGGGGACCACGGGGTGGGGTGATGCCTCCCACATCACGCCAATCCACCATGTCTGGCAGAGCAGATCTCACAGGATACAGATCCCTTGTATCCATACATCCAGCTTGTACCGCAGGTGCAAACCGAGTCAATGTGGCCCAATGATCAGCACGGGTATTGAAAAGCTCCACCCTCAAGGCCCGATTCTCTCGGTCCTTATCTTCGAGCATCTCGGTAGTGGTACGAGTTAATGAGTCCTCCTGAGTGGAGTCAGCATAGATAGCCTGAAGATACCCTTGCGCTCCCGGAAGTGAAGCTGGCATGTAACAGAAGTCGGTATTCCGAAGCAGGCCAGTCCAGACTCGCATGATGGTCATCATGGAATAGGCAGCATCCTGCACAGCCATCTCAACAGTAACCCCGAGTCCATAGGAACAGTGAAGGGGCTCGGTAGATCCAAGATAAGAAGGAAATATCCTGACAGTGCAGAAATATTGGCTTTGATTAAAGTCTCGGAATTGCTCTTCAACGGTGTATTCGGGATACCAACGGTAACCCGTCTCGATCATTACCCGGACTAACATAGCAGTATGTCTGGGCACGTCGAGGCACCAGGTCAGGCGAACCACTTGGTTTTGAGCACGGCTGGCCATCTGAAAGCACAACCACAATGCAAAGACATTAGAATTTCTAGGGAAAATTGGACAGCATAACAGCTGTAAATGCTCAGAAAAAGATTTGAGACATCCACAACAGTTTGCAATACCACTCAACAACATCATATCAAGGTTCTGATCCAATTAGCAACATACTAAAAATAGTAGAAACTGAACTGGGACTTGTAACAACAATCCTATAAGCTACTAGGATTAGTAACACGTGAACCTGATAGAAGAAGAGAGCCTAGTCCTTAACCCATGTTGAATGAGAAGATAATGACTCAGAGCAGAGGGCACAAGGTAAAGGAGTAAAAGAGCCTTACGTTCCCTCCCACAATCAATTCCCCTACATATAACTAAAGCATTTCTAGACTCGACATCGACCAGTTTGGCTCAACGAACCTACAGGCAGTCCGGCTCTGATGCCAACGCTGTCAGGACCCCGATTCCAAGCCACATCGATCTAGCCGGTAACACCTCATATCACTTTGCGGCCTCATGCACGGTATCCCGTGGGTGTCGCCTTACCGTGGCCCGATACCGTTTGCGCCTTTTGGCTCACGTATATGATAGTGTCGCTAGCATCCATATGACAGAGAACCCGGGCCGACATGGCTAGTCGTGAACCCAAAGCGGCACAGACCTATGGAGACAGGCATACATGAATCACATCGAGCATGTCGGTCATCAGCGAGTGATTCCGGGCTGTAGCACTGGGCTAACAGGACTCCGGGGAACCCGGGCTGTAGCAGGCTAGGCAGGACTCCGGATATCACCGCGTGACATTTCCCTGAAGGGACAGACATAGGAACAACATGAAACACATGCCAGCCAGTCAAGTGTCCTAAGCAGTAGTGCTGGGCTAGCAGGACTCCGGTGAACCGGGCTGTAGCGGATTACTATGGCTCGAGGAACACTAGACTACATTTCCCCATAAGAAAGGCTGCCAAGGATAAACAACTAGATTGTCGGATCCCACTCATACCAAGCATTTCAATCATACACACAATATGCCCGATATGAGTATATACAACATGGCATCACAACAAAACTCTACAACTCAAGTACTTTATTTAAAGGCTCCAGAGAGCCATACATAACAAGTTCATACAGATAGGGGTCACAAGACCCGACACTCAAGTCATACAATCATACAAGCACATGCGGAAGCAACTAGTCTGAGTACAGACACTAGAAAGAAAGAAGGCTTCTCGAAGCCTGTCTATCTACATAGGGCCCTCCATGGCCAGGATCACCACCTGGGTGGCTAGTCACTCGTCGACGTCAAGGTCTATGTAGAACCCATCGGAGGGGGCGGTGTTGTCGTCTGAAAACAGTAATTAAGCAAACATGAGTACAAAGGTACTCAGCAAGTCTTACATCAGAACCTAATATACATGCTCATTCTCAAGAAGGTGGTGGGGTTATTGCAGCAAGCCAGCTTTGACTCTTGGCTAAGCTATCCTACGGTACTCCACTAGTAAAATAGTTTTCGCACACAAGTACACTACTCACCAACACAATACTCCACCGGGGATCCTCTCTCGCCATCCTACGAGAGGTCCATCCTCGGTACTCACACTTATCTTGAGTCTTTTAGTAGTATCCATTAACTTGTCTATGAACTGTATAGGCAACCAAGTAGTCCTTTACCGCGGATGTGGCTATTCGAATAGATGATGTTAACCCTGCAGGGGTATACTTCTTCATACACGCTTTCACCACATACCGTCATTTACTCGACATGTACTCGGCAACCTTCAAGCGGAAGCCCAGCGAGGGTGTTGGCCACGTGCTACCTAAACACTTAAGTCTCTGGTCCAGGTGTATCGCCTATCCAGGTTCCATCCGCAGGGAGTCCGGCCGAGGTTTCCACATACTGCCCCGAACGATGTGAACAGGGTTCCCGAGACACCAAACGGGTGACTCGGTACACCATGCCACGGTGTATCTACCGCAACATAGCCCACCCCTAGGGTCAGTGCTACGCACAGCCGCCAACACATAACCTACAAACACCAGAAACTATTTGCAACTCCTAGACAGAGTACTAAGGTATTTAAGAAGCCGAGAGGGTCCATTGGTTTCGGGCCGAATGTACGGTAGTGACTGCATCTTAAATCACACATACAGATCCCAGTTCTTATGGACGGTCTCAATGAAACAACCCACCATGTACTCCTACATGGCCTCTCATCGATACCTTTACCAAAAAATATTCAACACATCCCTCATATTACCGACATAATCATATCAGTCTAGCCCATCACCCAGATGAACCAGACCTGACACAACTCTAAGCATAGCAGGCATAGCAAGGTAGGAATCACATACATGGCTCAATCAATTCCTACACATGCTAGTGGGTTTCATCTAGTTACTGTGGCAATGACAGGTCATGCAGAGGATAAGGGTTCAACTACCGTAGCACACAACAGTTTGAATCGCGTTGTCTTAATGCAGTAAACAAGAGCAGAAGCGGGAACATGGGTTTGTATCGGAATGATCAATGGGTTGCTTGCCTGTTGTAGTGGTAGTACGGTACTGCCCTTCAGACGGATACTCGGGGTTATCCTCGGAGGCAGAACCTACCCCGAAAGACACACCGAAGCATAATCAACACATGGCAATATGCAACAATAAGATGCATGCTATGACATGGCAAGATGAAATTGTCTTGGCCTAATGCAAGCTAAAACAGAAGGGGATGAACTCATTTGAATCAAAGATTCAAATATTAGCTCATTAAACATGGCCTTATTAGAGCATCACCTTATTCTTCTTAAACAGCAAGGTTAACTTGTTTTGTCATGCATGAAACTATTATAGATGGATAGATTGAATTTTTTTGATCATTTTTCATATATAAATCATTGCATTTGGAGCTATGGTTGATTTTTTATGATTTTTAGAAGTTTTGACTATTTTTTGGAATTTCCTATTAAAGAATAAATCCAGTAATTGAATTAATGCATCAGCATGACATAGATGTGACGTCAGCGGGTCAACTGGGTCGGCCAGGTCAAACCTGACTGGTGGGCCCTCTCTGTCAGTGTCACAATTAGTTAACAGAATTAGATTAACACTAATTAGCTGTCAGTGGGGCCTGGGCCCACATGTCAGTGACTGAACTAATTAAACTTAGTTAAAACTATTCCTAAACTAATTAGCAGACCGGCCCCACCTGTCATAGACTCAGGGGGGTCTACCTGGGCCCACACACGGGTCAAACTGAGTCAAACTCGCCGGCGTTTAGCCACCGGCGAGGCCAGACGCGGCGGAGGGCTACGGGTTTGGTGCTCCGGCAACCAAAATGATGACGGAGAGCATCTACGCATAGCTAGGAGCAAACCGCATCGAGTGGTGGAGTGGGTGGAGCTAGGGTGTCTGGAAACGTCGCCGGCGATGACCTTGGCGGCAGCCGGAGTTCGGGCGAGGCCGAAACCAAGGCTGCGGGGCACGTCGAGGCACGTGGAATGGTGCTACGGGCTCTTGGGAGCGCGTGGAAGACGAAGGCGTGCTCGGATTCGAGCTTACGCGCATGTGGCCACGGCGACGACATGGCCGGTAGAGCCGAGCTCTCGGCCTCGATGGCAGAGGGGGTTGGAGGACGCGGACGAGCGCGGGGAGAGGGGCGGAAAAAGATGGGCTCACAGCGGTTGCAGAATGCGTCTCAGCGGGCTCGGGGGAGGTCGGACATCATCGGGCGTTGCCGGCGATCTCGGCGGACCGAGGAAGAAGAAGGCTTCGGGGAGGTGCTTGGAGGCATCCGGCGTCGCGTGAGTCGACGAGGAGGTCGAGGACGGCAGCGCAGAGCTAATGGGCTTGTCGGAGAGGCGAGGGGGTGGCTCTGGTGACGACTACGGCGAACGGCGGCGAGGATCGCGCTCGGCCATCGCGAGAGAGGGTGAGGGAGATGAGGGGGAGAGTGAGGAAGGGAGAGAGGGGGACGTGGGTGTAACACCCTCGATGCGACTATATCTCCCACGTGTCGAGGCACGACTTAGAGGCATAATCGCATTGAAGGCATATGTCGCAAGTTAGGCAATCTTCACAAAATCCCATGTAATATAATAATGAAAGGGGAGATAACATAGTTGGCTTACACTCGCCATGTCAATCAAGTACATAAATAACATTACATCATCCAAACACTCATGGCCCGACTACGGCGCCAAAATAAAAGATAACCCAACATGCGACACGGTCCCAATCACCCCCAACTGGGCACCACTACTGATCATCGGGAAAGGAAACATAGTAACGTTGAGAGTCTTTGTCAAACTCCTACTTGAGCTCATACGCGTCTCCTGGAGCGGAATCATCAGGCCCTGCATCTGGTGTAATAGTAATCTGTGAGTCACAGGGACTCAGCAATCTCGCACCCTCGCGATCAAGACTATTTAAGCTTATAGGTAAGGCAAGGTAAATATGTGGAGCTGCAGCAAGCGACTAGCAAGTATGGTGGCCAACTTATTCGCAAAAGAGGGCGAGAAGAGGAGGCAAGCGCGAGCGAGAAACTAGAGAATAACCTGCGCAAACATTACTCTAACACCGTGTCCACTTCCCGGACTCCGCCGAGAAGAGGCCATCACGGTAACACACTCGGTTGATTCATTTTAAATAAATTAAGGTTCAAGTTATCTACAACCGGACATTAACAAATTCCCATTTGCCCATAACCACGGGCACGACTTTCTAAAGTTCAAATCCTGCAGGGGAGTCCCAACTTAGCCCATGACAAGCTCTCAGGTCAACGAAGGAATAGACCTCCTCCCAAGACGTTCCGATCAGACTCAGTATCTCGGTTACTCAAGACACTTCGACAGGTTAAAACAAATCCAGCAACACCGCCTGAATGTGCCGACAAATCCCGATAGGAGCTGCACATATCTCTTTCTCAAGGCACACTCAGATGAACACTACGTACAACTAAAACCAACCCTCAAGTTGCCCCGAGGTGGCGCTGCAAGTGGCTCTATTTGGACCAACACTCAAAAGGAGCACTGGCCCGGGGGGGGGGGTTAAAATAAGATGACCCTCGGGCACCAGAAACCCAAGGAAAAAAAAGGCTAGGTGGCAAATGGTAAGACCAATGTTGGGCATTGCTGGAAAAGCTTTAATCAAGGCGAAATATCAAGGGGTTCCCATTATAACCCAACCACGTAAGGAACGCAAAATCCGGGAACATAACACCGATATGACGGAAACTAGGGCGGCGAGAGTGGAACAAAACACTAGGCGAGAGGCCGAGCCTTCCACCCTTCACCAAGTATATAGATGCATTAAGATAACATAGCAATATAATGATATCCCAACAAGTAAATAAATGTTCCAACAAGGAACAGCCTCCAATCTTCACCTGCAACTAGCAACGCTATAAGAGGGGCTGAGCAAAGCGGTAACATAGCCAATCAATGCTTTGCTAGGACAAGGTGGGTTAGAGGTTTGACATGGCAATTTGGGAGGCTTGAAAGCAAGTGGTAGGCATCGTAGTATTGGCATAGCAAAAGAGCGAGCAAACTAGCATAGCAAAGATAGTAGTGATTTCGAGGGTATGATCATCTTGCCTGCACAGTTGTCAGAGTTGACTGGATCCTCGAAAGAAAACTCAACGGGCTCCTCGTTAGCGAACTCATCTCCCGGCTCTACCCAAACAAGACAAACAAGCAACAAGGACACAATCAACCACGTGCAAGGATCAAGCAATATGGTGCAATGATGATATGCTATGCGGAATGCGATGCGGGATGCAAAATGCAAGATATGACAGGAAATGCATGAACCTGGCCTCAACTTGGAAGTCCAAGTGCGCCACTGGAAAGATGAGATGAAATCGCTTGAAAACGATATAAAGAATGCCGGAAACGGAGTTACGGTTTTGAAATGGCAAGCGATTCAAAATGACACCGGTCTGCGATTTACAGCAAGTAGCCAACTAAATGCAATGAGATGAACATGCTACAGCACCCAAACATGACAATAAAATACATGGCAGGGATGCACACAAGATGCTTAACAAAAGTCTAGCACTGAGCTACGGCCAATTCATCCACTAACAGGTTCAAACAAGCATGGCAAAAATGCATATGACAAACCGATCTCAGACTTAGTGAAATTAACACTTGTCTGGAATTTCAGATCCGGTAGCACTCTTCGGAGCAACAAAACTACATGCTACAGGATCTGAACATGGCAAGGTAAAGCATGGCATGGAGCTACTCAAAGAGCTTAACAAAAGTCCCTTAGTGACCTTGAGCAAAAAAGGACCAGAATATACAATTGCAAGCATGCGAACATAGCAAAAACATAATCAGTTTTCATACTCAGTGAAAACTGGCACATGCTGAAATATAACTCAGGTAGGCATGTTTACGAGCTCGATGCACTCACTAGGGTGCAAGTCATGGTAAGACAAGCATACATCTATAAAGAAGGCACAAAATTCAAACTAGACATGGCAAGAACAATAGCATAGCATGCACGGACCAACTACAACATCGCCGGCAAAATTGCAAACAAGTTGACAATCTGCCCAGGTTCACAAAGTAGCAAAAGTAGAGCTCGATTGACTCAAGCTAGGGTGCTCCATAATTGCAAAAAAAATACATGGATGGATAGAGCACTACAATATTAACAAAACTCCCTTACTGATCATCCTTAAAAGAGGCACGGATCACTAGGAAACAACAAGAACATAA
This sequence comes from Triticum aestivum, assembly GCF_018294505.1. Lineage (NCBI taxonomy): Eukaryota > Viridiplantae > Streptophyta > Magnoliopsida > Poales > Poaceae > Triticum > Triticum aestivum. The sequence goes on along the minus strand of NC_057797.1, from coordinate 718,018,635 downwards.
GACATCATGAGATGAACATCTCCAGGACTTAGTGAAATCACAATCACCAAGTCCCTGAAAACAGAATTAGCAAGTGCACCACTTTGCAAGCTTGCACAAGTCACCACACACATCACAAAAATACATGGGTTGCACCTATGGAAAGATGACAAAACCTTAACAAAACATATGTAGAGCATCAGGGCATAGCATGCACACAATAATCATGGCAAAAATGACAAAAAGCTAAACGGAGAAGCAGATCTGACAATTATCTCAAGTAGCCCTCTTCTAACAGCATTTCGGGCATCAAGATGAACTCTAATGTAAATGATGCAATGGAATGAAATGATGTACTCTCTGAGATGAACATTTTGATATGCTATATGCATGAATCGGAGCTACGGATGCAAAGTTACGGAGCTAGGAAGAAAGGCACATGGATTAGGGACTTAGGAAAAAAAAACGGGGCCAACCCTAAAAAACAGATCCCAGATCCGGCCGACGCACTGTAGCTCCCACGTTGCCCGAGGATGGCCGGCCGGAGCTCTCGCTAGAGCAGGCGGCCGGAGAAGAGGGAGGCGCCGGATCCGGCCGCAGGGGACGGCGTGGAGGGCGAGGGGCGGCGCACGGCGGCTGGAGCGCGTCGGGCGGGCGGCGGCGACTCGCGGCGGCCGACGTCGAGCTTGCCTCGACGGCAACGAGGAACGGGGCGACGCCGGCGGACTTGGGCGGCCGGGTGGCGGCCGGTCGCGGGGGAGACGAAGGCGGCGCGGGCGGCGGGGTAGGCGAGGATGGCGGCGGCAGGATTCGGGCCGGGAGGGCCGCGGATGGGCTCCCGGGACGCGGCGGCGGTTGGCGGCGGAGGGCGCCACATGGCAGCGTCTGGTAGGCGCGGGCAGGCGGCGGCGGCGTGTCCGGCCGGAACGGACACGTCCGGCGCGCGAGGTGGATTTTTAGGGTTTCAGAGGTAGGAGGAGATCCGAAAATCGGGAGGGTGTTTAAATAGGCATAGAGGGAGCTAGGAGAGTCCAAATGAGGTGCAGTTTTCGGCCGCGCGATCGTGATCGAACACTCTAGATGATGGAGCAGAGTTTGGTGGGTTTTGGGCCAAATTGCAGGGGTGTTGGGCTGCAACACACACGAGGCCTTTTCGGTCCCTCGGTTAACCGTTGGAGTATCAAACGAAGTCCAAATGATACGAAACTTGACAAGCGGTCTACCGGTAGTAAACCAAGGCCGCTTGGCAAGTCTCGGTCCAATCTAGAAATGTTTAATCCCCGCACACGAAATAAATCTAGAAATGACCACCGGAGGAGAACGAAGCACCGGAATGCAAAACGGACAACGGGGAAAATGCTCGAATGCATGAGACGAACACGTATGCAAATGCAATGCACATGATGACATGATATGAGATGCATGACAACGACAACAACACACGGAGACAAAACCCGAACCCGAGGAAATAAATATAGCTTAATGCCGGAAATGGCAAGGGTTGGAGTACAAATTGGGAAAGTTACATCCGGGGTGTTACAGTGGGGGTCGGCGTGGCACCCCTAGACGCCTCCAGGGCGTCGGCAGAAGCAGGAGGTGGCCGGCGTGTGGCCGCGGGCGCCGACCACGCGCTCCTCGTCCTCTTGGCGGGAGAAGGAGGACGACTGGCAAGGCCAGTCGGCTGGGCCGAGCCAGGTGGGCTGGGCCAACACAGGTGAGGCCCAGGTGGGTTTCCCTCTCTCTCTCTTTTTATTATTTGTTTCTGTTTTCTATTTTTTTTCTGCAACTGTTGGGCTTTATTAAAAATACTAAAATGTTTCCAAAAATCCTGAAAATAATTTTGGGCTCTGTTTAGAATATTTCCAACAGCAAACATTTATTTCCAGAATTATTTGAGCATTTAAATTATTTTATAGCATTTAAATGCCCAAAATCAACTACTTATGATTTAATTCAATGACCTTCTGTTGACCTAGAAAATTGTGCACCAATTTTGCCAGAGGTTCCAACCCAAGACAAAGAGAGTGAACTTTTTAGAAGGGCATTTCAGGTTCATTGAAAATAATTTTAGTAAACCCTAGTTGTTTCCATGGGGGGTGTTGGGGGTTCTGTCATCCCCATTTCAAACTTAAAAGGAAATTAAACATGATGCACACTCTAATGCTTGAACTAGCTAGGGTGTGACAGACCGTGTCCGGTCGTTTAATGGCCGGACTGGAGAACTGCCTGGAGAGGCTGCTTTGTACTTCCGCTGCAAGGGCCGCCGTGTGCTCCTCCGTTCGGAGGGAGCGTTCGGTGTTTCCATTGACCATAATTACTCCTCGAGGGCCTGGCATCTTGATCTTAAGGTATGCGTAGTGCGGTACCGCATTTAACTTGGCGAATGCGGTTCGCCCGAGCAGTGCGTGATAGCCACTGCGGAATGGGACTATGTCGAAGATTAACTCCTCGCTTCGGAAATTATCTGGAGATCCGAAGACCACCTCAAGTGTGACTGAGCCTGTATAGTTGGCCTCTACACCTGGTATTACGCCTTTAAAGGTCATTTTGGTGGGGTTAATCCTCGAGGGATCTATGCCCATTTTCTGCACTGTATCCTGGTAAAGCAGGTTCAGGCTGCTGCCGCCGTCCATAAGGACTCTAGTGAGATGAAATCCGTCAATAATTGGGTCTAGAACGAATGTGGCGAATCCGCCATGACGGATGCTAGTGGGATGGTCCCTTCGATCAAAGGTGATCGAGCAGGAGGAGCATGGGTTGAACTTTGGGGCGATTGGCTCTACCGCGTATACGTCCCTTAACGCGCGCTTCCACTCCCTTTTGGGGACGTAGGTTGTGTATATCATGTTCACCGTCCGCACTTGTGGGGGAAAACCCTTCTGTCCACTGTTGTTCGGCGGCCGGGGCTCCTCATCGTCGTCGCTATGCAGCCCCTTGTCTTCATTTTCGGTGTTTAACTTGCCTGCCTGCTTGAACACCCAACAATCCCTGTTGGTGTGATTGGCCAGCTTTTCGGGGTTGCCATGTATCTGGCACAAGCGGTCGAGTATTCGGTCCAAACTGGACGGGCCCCTAGGATTCCTTTTGAATGGCTTTTTCCGCTGACCGGATTTAGAGCCTCTGAATCCGGCATTAACTGTCGTATCCTCAGCATTGTCGACGTTAATGCGGCGCTTCTGCTTGTTGCGACGCGACCTGCCACTACTGTCCCTGGTATCCGAATTACCAGGGTTCTTGCCCATATTGTTGCTACGAGCAAGACAGCTGTCTTCTCCCACGCAAAAGCGGGTCATGAGTGTCGTGAGTGCTGCCATATACTTTGGCTTTTCCTGTCCAAGGTGCCGGGCAAGCCACTCGTCACGGATATTGTGCTTGAAGGCTGCTAGGGCCTCAGCGTCTGGACAGTCGACTATTTGATTTTTCTTTGTTAGGAACCGTGTCCAGAATTGCCTGGCCGATTCCTCTGGCTGCTGAATTACGTGACTTAGGTCATCGGCGTCTGGGGGTCGCACATAAGTGCCCTGGAAATTGTCGCGGAATGCGGCTTCCATGTCCTCCCAACAACTAATTGATCCTGTTGGCAAGCTGTTAAGCCAATGCCGAGCTGGTCCATTATGCTTGAGTGGGAGGTATTTGATGGTGTGGAAATCATCGCCGCGGGCCATGTGGATACGAAGGAGATAATCCTCGATCCATACCGCAGGATCTGTTGTGCCATCATATGATTCGATATTTACGGGTTTGAAACCCTCAGGGATTTGATGATCCATTATTTCGTCTGTGAAGCATAGTGGGTGTGCGGTGCCTCTGTACTGGGCTATATCACGACGTAGCTCCAATGAGCTTTGTCTACTGTGTTCGGCCCTGCCGAATTTGTGGCCGGCATGACGGTTACCGTCTCGAGCCATGGGGCGCCCACGCGATCCGTAGATCGATCTTGTTTGCCTTTCCTTGTCCTCCAACATATCTCGTAAGTCTGGCGCATATTCCCGTGCCATGGTATGGGGTGCGGCTTGAGTGGAGGGCCGAGAGGCCTCTCTGTCGCGGCCACGAGGTGGCCGGTCGGCCGCATCAAGTGCTTCCTCCTCTAATCGGGGTAGCAACCTGCGCTTTGGGTAGCTCTTGGAGGGGCGTTCGAGTTTATGCTCTTCGGCGGCAAGGACTTCAGTCCATCTGTCAACTAGCAAATCTTGACCAGCTCTAAGTTGTTGTTGTTTTTTCTTGAGGCTTCTTGCCGTGGCCATAAGCCTGCGTTGAAAACGCTCTTGCTCGACGGGATCCTCTGGCACGACGAATTCGTCGTCGTCGAGGCTTGCCTCATCTTCGGAGGGAGGCACATAATTATCGTCCTCGACCTCTCTGTCTGCCGCTCTCTCATGAGGGCTGGTTTCTCCATCCTCCTGTGCTAAATCTTGCTGGAGGGGGTTTTCTTTGGCACTTTCCGGAGTATTATTATCTCCCATGCTGGAATCACCGTATTTGTTTTGGCGGGATTTTGAGCGGCGCCGCTGATGCCGGCGCTTAGGCTGTTTCTTGGAGGGGTCATCCTCCGCTGTTCCATCGCCATCTCCTTCTTTTGGGGTGTCCACCATGTATATGTCATATGACGAGGTGGCTTTCCAGGGCCTAATAGGCGCTGGTTCTTCATCGTCTCCTTCATCGGCGTCCATACCGTCGATGTCTTCGGAGTCGAAGTCGAGCACGTCGGTTAAGTCGTCGACAGTGGCTACAAAGTGGGTGGTGGGTGGGCTTTGAATTTCTTCATCGTCCGAATCCCAACCTTGCTGACTGTAGTCCGGCCAGGGCTCTCCTGATAAAGAGAGAGACTTCAGTGTCTTCAGAATATCGCCGAAAGGCGAGTGTTGGAAGATGTCCGCGGCAGTAAACTCCATGATCGGTGCCCAATCAGATTCGATCGGCAGGGGTGCGGAGGGTTCAGAGTCCGGAGAGGAGTCCGGCTCCTTGGAGTCATGAGTCTCGCAGAGTGCGGGGCTGGTGTTTGGCTCGATTGCCGTTGGGATCGCAACCCCCGAGGCAGCGTCCAACCACCCATCCTCGATCGGCATAGTTGGCTCTGAATTAAGGGTTGAAGCCGATGTGGGTGCGGCCTCCAGGGCACTGTTCGGCGGCAGAGCTAGATCATGCACGTCGTGACAGTGCGGCGCGCTCGGTAGTGGCTCAAATCCGTCGAAGATCAAGTCCCCGCGGATGTCAGCCGTGTAGTTCAAACTTCCAAATCTGACCTGACGGCCAGGGGCATAGCTTTCAATCTGCTCCAGATGGCCAAGTGAATTGGCCCGCGGTGCGAAGCCGCCGAAGATGAAGATCTGTCCAGGGAGGAAGGTCTCACCCTAGACTGCATCGCCATTGATGATCGTAGGAGCCATCAAGCCTGACGGCGACAACACAGAGGAACTCTCAATGAAAGCACCAATGTCGGTGTCAAAACCGGCGGATCTCGGGTAGGGGGTCCCGAACTGTGCGTCTAAGATGGATGGTAACAGGAGGCAAGGGACACGAAGTTTTACCCAGGTTCGGGCCCTCTCGATGGAGGTAAAACCCTACGTCCTGCTTGATTAATATTGATGATATGGGTAGTACAAGAGTAGATCTACCACGAGATCGGACAGGCTAAACCCTAGAAGCTAGCCTATGGTATGATTGTTGTTGTGTATGTTGTCCTATGGACTAAAACCCTCCGGTTAATATAGACACCAGAGAGGGTTAGGGTTACACAAAGTCGGTTACAATGGTAGGAGATCTGCATATCCGTATCGCCAAGCTTGCCTTCCACGCCAAGGAAAGTCCCTTCCGGACACGGGACGAAGTCTTCAATCTTGTATCTTCATAGTCCAGGAGTCCGGCTGAAGGTATAGTCCGGCCATCCGGACACCCCCTAATCCAGGACTCCCTCAGGTCCCCATAACACCCAACCGCGTAAGGAACGCAAAATCAAGGAACATAACACCGGTATGACGGAAACTAGGGCGGCAAGAGTGGAACAAAACACCAGGCATAAGGCCGAGCCTTCCACCCTTTACCAAGTATATAGATGCATTAATTTAATAAGAGATAATAATGATATCCCAACAATATCCATGTTCCAACATGGAACAAACTCCATCTTCACCTGCAACTAGCAACGCTATAAGAGGGGCTAAGAAAACGATAACATAGCCAAACAACGGTTTGCTAGGAAAGGTGGGTTAGAGGCTTGACATGGCAATATGGGAGGCATGACATAGCAAGTGGTAGGTATCACGGCATAGCAATAGAGCAAGCAACTAGCAAGCAAAGATAGAAGTGATTTCGAGGGTATGGTCATCTTGCCTGAGATCCCGCAAGGAAAAAGAACGAGTCCATGAAGAAGACAAATAGATGTAGTCGAACGGATCCTCACAAATGCAACATTATCGGAACTTACCCGAAGAAGCAACAGCAGAAAGAATCAAACAACATAGTAAATAACCATCACATAAACATGGAATGATGCACAACCAAGTACGATGCATGTCCAGTTTAATGAAACATGGCATGGAAAAAATGCACAAAACAATCCTACAAATTTAGTGGAGCTCAATATGCAACGAGTTGCATATTGAAGAAACACCACAACAATTATTTAGTTCTCTCCCGTTTATGTACTCAACAATATTAAATGTTGATTAACATGGCAAGAGGTGAAGCAAATGAAAACTACCTATCTAGGCAAGTTTAAATGAGGCCGGAACAACAAACAACAAGTCCGGCTAAATCGTCATGAGCATATATTAGATTTGGTAATGTTCTTCCCTAGACCATATTTTAGAGTTGTTAAGCATGCAAAGTAATGCCACCATGTTAAACTAGGCATTTTTCTACCCCATTTACATATAAAGATTATGTAAATCCGAGCTACGTTTAATTAGTTATGAATTAAAGCATTTTAACATGGCAATTAAGCAAATACATGCAAACAGTAGTTTAAACATTTTAAACATGGATGGAAGTTGGAAATTACGAAACTAGATGAAATTCTAGTCATGTTTCATATATAAATCATTTTAATATGATGCACGGTTGATGAGTTATTAAATGCATGAACTCTAGGGTCTTTTCTGCAATTCTGCCAATTCCCTGGAAATTAGGAAATTCACAGAATAGGAAAAAAGAAGAACTGGGCCGAATCTGGATAGATCTGGGCTAATAGAGAGGAGGGTTGGGGCTCACATAGCTGGGCCATGCCCAGTTCGGTGGGAGGAGGCCGGGCAGGCGGGCTGGGTGGGGAGGCCCGCTCGCCTTGCGATCTGGCACTGGAGGCCGAGCGAGGCTGGGTCAACAGGCGCCAGGGTCAACAGCGGCTGCAGCACTGCGCTCTGCTCCTCTTGCGCAGCGTAGGGGAACAAGCGGATGCAACACGGACTTGGCGCGATGCAGGGCTTGGCAAGGACGCCGGCAGCAGCGGAGTGTTGGGGAACGTAGTAATTTCAAAAAAAATCCTACGCACACACAAGATCATGGTGATGCATAGCAACGAGAGGGGAGAGTGTTGTCTACGTACCCTCGTAGACCGGCGGCGGAAGCGTTATGACAATGCGGTTGATGTAGTCGTACGTCTTCACGGCCCGACCGATCAAGCACCGAAACTACGGCACCTCCGAGTTCTAGCACACGTTCAGCTCGATGACGATCCCCGGACTCCGATCCAGCAAAGTGTCGGGGAAGAGTTCCGTCAGCACGACGGCATGGTGATGATCTTGATGTTCTACCGTCGCAGGGCTTCGCCTAAGCACCGCTACAATATTATCAAGGATTATGGTGGAGGGGGGCACCGCACACGGCTAAGAGAACGATCACGAATTTCAACTTGTGTGTCTAGAGGTGCCCCCCTGCCCCCGTATATAAAGGAGCAAGGGGGAGGGGCGGCCGGCCAGGAGGAGGCATGCCAGGGAGGAGTCCTACTCCTACCGGGAGTAGGACTCCCTCCTTTTCCTTGTCCAACTAGGAGAGGGGGAAGGAAGGAAGAGAGGAGAGGAAGGAAAGGGGGGCGTCGACCCCCCCCCCCTCCTTGTCCAATTCGGACTAGAGGGGGAGGGGGCGCGCGGCCTGCCCTAGCCGCCCCTCCTCTTCTCCACTTTGGGCCCATGAGGCCCATTAATCCCCGGGGGGGTTCCGGTAACCCCCCGATACTCCGGTTTTATCCAAAACCTCTCCGGAACACTTCCGGTATCCGAATATATCCGTCCAATATATCAATCTTTATTTCTCGACCATTTCGAGACTCCTCGTCATGTTCGTGATCACATCCGGGACTCCGAACAATCTTCGGTACATCAAAATATATAAACTGATAATGAAACTGTCATCATAACGTTAAGCGTGCGTACCCTACGGGTTCGAGAACAATGTAGACATGACCGAGACACGTCTCCAGTCAATAACCAATAGCGGAACCTGGATGCTCATATTGGCTCTACATATTCTACGAAGATCGTTATCGGTCAGATCGCATAACAACATACCTTGTTCCCTTTGTCATCGGTATGTTACTTGCCCGAGATTTGATCGTCGGTATCTCAATACCTAGTTCAATCTCGTTACTGGCAAGTCTCTTTACTCGTTCTTTAATACATCATCCCGCAACTAACTTATTAGTTGCAATTCTTGCAAGGCTTATGTGATGTGCATTACCGAGAGGGCCCAGAGATACCTCTCCGACAATCGGAGTGACAAATCCTAATCTCGAAATACGCCAACCCAACAAGTACCTTTGGAGACACCTGTAGAGCACCTTTATAATCACCCAGTTACGTTGTGACATTTGGTAGCACACAAAGTGTTCCTCCGGTAAACGGGAGTTGCATAATCTCATAGTCATAGGAACATGTATAAGTCATGAAGAAAGCAATAGCAACAAACTAAACGATCAAGTGCTAAGCTAACAAAATGGGTCAAGTCAATCACATCATTCTCTTAATGGTGTGATCCCGTTAATCAAATGACAACACATGTCTATGGTTAGGAAACATAACCATCTTCGATTAACGAGCTAGTCAAGTAGAGGCATACTAGTGACGTTTAGTTTGTCTATGTATTCACACAAGTATCATGTTTCCGGTTAATACAATTCTAGCATGAATAATAAACATTTATCATGATAAGGAAATAAATAATAACTTTATTATTGCCTCTAGGGCATATTTCCTTCAGTCTCCCACTTGCACTAGAGTCAATAATCTAGTTCACATCGCCATGTGATTTAACATCAATAGTTCACATTACCATGTGATTAACACCCATAGTTCACATCATCATGTGACCAATACCCAAAGGGTTTACTAGAGTCAATAATCTAGTTCACATCGCCATGTGATTAATACCCAAAGAGTACTAAGGTGTTATCATGTTTTGCTTGTGAGGGAAGTTTAGTCAATGGGTCTGCCACATTCACATCCGTATGTATTTTATAAATTTCTATGTCAACAATGCTCTGCACGGAGCTAATCTAGCTAATTGCTCCCACTTTCAATATGTATCCAGACTGAGACTTTGAGTCATCTGGATCAGTGTCAAAACTTGCATCGACGTAACCCTTTACGATGAACCTTTTATCACCTCCATAATCGAGAAACATATCCTTATTCCACTAAGGATAATTTTGACCAATGTCCAGTGATCTACTCCTAGATCACTATTGTACTCCCTTGCCAAACTCAGGGCAGGGTATACAATAGGTCTGGTACAAAGCATGGCATACTTTATAGAACCTATGGCTGAGGCATAGGGAATGACTTTCATTCTCTCTCTATCTTCTGCCGTGGTCGGGTTTTGAGTCTTACTCAACTTCACACCTTGTAACACAGGCAAGAAATCCTTCTTTGACTGTTCCATTTTGAACTACTTCAAAATCTTGTCAAGGTATGTACTCATTGAAAAACTTATCAAGCGTATTGATCTATCTCTATAGATCTTGATGCTTAGTATGTAAGCAGCTTCACCGAGGTCTTTATTTGCAAAACTCCTTTCAAACATTCCTTTATGCTTTGCAGAATAATTCTACATTATCTCCGATCAACAATATGTCATTCACATATACTTATCAGAAATGTTGTAGTGCTCCCACTAACTTTCTTGTAAATACATGCTTCACCGCAAGTCTGTATAAAACTATATGCTTTGATCAACTTATCAAAGCGTATATTCCAACTCCGAGATGCTTGCACCAGTCCATAGATGGATCGCTGGAGCTTGCATATTTTGTTAGTACCTTTAGGATTGACAAAACCCTCAGGTTGCATCATATACAACTCTTCTTTAATAAATCCATTAAGGAATGCAGTTTTGTTTATCCATTTGCCAGATTTCATAAAATGCGGCAATTGCTAACATGATTCGGACAGACTTAAGCATAGATACAAGTGAGAAACTCTCATCGTAGTCAACACCTTGAACTTGTCGAAAACCTTTTTGCACCAATTCTAGCTTTGTAGATAGTAACACTACTATCAGTGTTCGTCTTCCTCTTGAAGATCCATTTAATCTCAATGGCTCGCCCATCAATGGGCAAGTCAATCAAAGTCCATACTTTGTTCTCATACATGGAACTCATCTCAGATTTCATGGCCTCAAGCCATTTCACGGAATCTGGGCTCATCATCGCTTCCTCATAGTTCGTAGGCTCGTCATGGTCAAGTAGCATGACCTCCAGAAAAGGATTACCGTACCACTCTGTTGCGGATCTCACTCTGGTTTACCTACGAGGTTCGGTAGTAACTTGATCTGAAGTTACATGATCATCATCATTAGCTTCCTCACTAATCAGTCTAGTAGTCATAGGAACAGATTTCTATGATGAACTACTTTCCAATAAGGGAGCAGGTACAATTACCTCATCAAGTTCTACTTTCCTCCCACTCACTTCTTTCGAGAGAAACTCCTTCTCTAGAAAGGATCCATTCTCAGCAATGAATAACTTGCCTTCGGATCTGTGATAGAAGGTGTACCCAACATTTTCTTTTGGGTATCCTATGAAGATTTACTTCTTCGATTTGGGTTCGAGCTTATCATTTTGAAACTTTTTCACATAAGCATTGCAGTCCCAAACTTTAAGAAACAACAGCTTAGGTTTCTCGCCAAACCACAGTTCATACGGTGTCATCTCAACACATTTAGATGGTGCCCTATTTAACGTGAATGCAGCTGTCTCTAATGCATAACCCCAAAACGATAGTGGTAGATCGGTAAGAGACATCATAGATCGTACCATATCTAATAAAGTCTGGTTATGACGTTCGGACACACCATTACACTATGGTGTTCCAGGTGGCGTGAGTAGTGAAACTATTTCACATTGTTTTTAACTGAAGGCCAAACTCGTAACTCAAATATTTTACTTCTACGATCATATCGTAGAAACTTTTATTTTTGTTACGATGATTCTCCACTTCACTCTGAAATTCTTTGAACTTTTCAAATGTTTCAGACTTGTGTTTCATCATGTAGATATACTCATATCTTCCCAAATCATCTGTGAAGATCAGAAAATAATGATACCTGCCGCGAGCCTCAATATTCATCAGACCACATACATCAGTATGTATGATTTCCAATAAATCTGTTGCTCGCTCCATTGTTCCGGAGAACGGAGTCTTAGTCATCTTGCCCATGAGGCATGGTTCGCAAGCATCAACTGATTCATAATCAAGTGATTCCAAAAGCCCATCAGCATGGAGTTTCTTCATGCGCTTTATACCAATATGACCTAAACGGCAGTGCCACAAATAAGTTGCACTATCATTATTAACTTTGCATCTTTTGGTTTCAATATTATGAATATGTGTATCACTACGATCGAGATCCAACGAACCATTTTCATTGGGTGTGTAACCATATAAGGTTTTATTCATGTAAACATAACAACAATTTATTCTCTTACTTAAATGAATAACCGTATTGCAATAAACATGATCAAATCATATTCATGCTCAACGCAAACACCAAATAACACTTATTTAGGTTCAACTCTAATCCCAAAAGTATAGGGAGTGTGCGCTGATGATCATATCAATCATGGAACCACTTCCAACACACATCGTCACTTCACCCTTAACTAGTCTATGTTCATTCTGCAACTCCCGTTTCGAGTTACTACTCTTAGCAACTGAACCAGTATCAAATATCGAGGGGTTGCTACAAACACTAGTAAAATACACATCAATAATCTGTATATCAAATATACCTTTGTTCACTTTGCCATCCTTCTTATCCGCCAAATACTTGGGGCAGTTCCGCTTCTAGTGACTAGTCCCTTTGCAGTAGAATCACTTAGTCTCAGGCTTAGGACCAGACTTGGGCTTCTTCACTTAAGGAGCAACTTGCTTGCCATTCTTCTTGAAGTTCCCCTTCTTCCCATTGCCCTTTTCTTGAAACTAGTGGTCTTTGTCAACCATCAACACTTGATGCTTTTCTTGATTTCTACCTTCGTCGATTTCAGCATCACGAAGAGCTTGGGAATTACTTTTGTCATCCCTTGCATATCATAGTTCATCACTAAGTTCTAGTAACTTGGTGATAGTTACTAGAGAACTTTGTCAATTACTCTCTTATCTGGAAGATTAACTCTCACTTGATTCAAGCAATTGTAGTACTCAGACAATCTGAGCACATGCTCACTGGTTGAGCTATTCTCCTCCATCTTGTAGGCAAAGTACTGTCAGAGGTCTCATACCTCTTGACACGGGCATGAGTATGAAGTACTAATTTCAACTCTTGGAACATCTTATATGCTCCATGGCGTTCAAAACGTCTTTGAAGCCCTGATTCTAAGCCGTTAAGCATGATGCACTAAACTATCAAGTAGTCATCATATTGAGCTAGCCAAACGTTCATAACGTTTGCATCTGCTCCTGCAATAGGTCTGTCACCTAGCGGTGCATTAAGGACATAATTCTTCTGTGCAGCAATGAGGATAATCCTCAGATCACGGATCCAATCCGCATCATTGCTACTAACATCTTTCAACTTAGTTTTCTCTAGGAACATATATATAACATATGGAAGCAACAACGCGAGCTATTGATCTACAACATAGATATGCTAATACTACCAGGACTAAGTTCATGATAAATTAAAGTTCAATTAATCATATTACTTAAGAACTCCCACTTAGACAGACATCCCTCTAATCTTCTAAGTGATCACGTGATCCATATCAACTAAACCATGTCTGATCATCACGTGAGATGGAGTAGTTTCAATGGTGAACATCACTATATTGATCATATCTATTATATGATTCACGCTCGACCTTTCGGTCTCCGTGTTCCGAGGCCATATCTGTTATATGCTAGGCTCGTCAAGTTTAACCTGAGTATTCCGCGTGTGCAACTGTTTTGCACCCGTTGTATTTGAACGTAGAGCCTATCACACCCGATCATCACATGGTGTCTCAGCACGATGAACTTTCGCAACGGTGCATACTCAGGGAGAACACTTGTACCTTGATAATTAGTGAGAGATCATCTTATAAAGCTACCGTCGAACTAAGCAAAATAAGATGTATAAAAGATAAACATCACATGCAACCAAAATATGTGACATGATATGGCCATCATCATCTTGTGCCTTTGATATCCATCTCCAAAGTATCGTCATGATTTCCATCGTCACCGGCATGACACCATGATCTCCATCATCTTGATCTATATCAATGTGTCATCACATGGTTGTCTCGCCAATAATTGCTCTTACAACTATTGCTATCGCATAGCGATAAAGTAAAGCAATTATTTGGTGCTTGCATCTTATGCAATAGAGAGATAACCATAAGGCTTTTGCCTGTTGCCAGTAACTTCAACAAAACATGATCATCTCATATAACAACTTATATCTCATCACGTCTTGACCATATCACATCACAACATGCCCTGCAAAAACAAGTTAGACGTCCTCTACTTTGTTGTTGCAAGTTTTACATGGCTGCTACGGGCTGAGCAAGAACCGTTCTTACCAACGCATCAAAACCACAACGATAGTTTGTCAAGCTGGTGCTGTTTTAACCTTCGCAAGGACCGGGCATAGCCACACTCGGTTCAACTAAAGTTGGAGAAACTGACACCCGCAAGCCACCTGTGTGCAAAGCACGTCGGTAGAACCAGTCTCGCGTAAGGGTCCGCATAATGTCGGTCCGGGCCGCTTCATCCAACAATACCGCAGAACCAAAGTGTGACATGCTGGTAAGCAGTATGACTTATATCGCCCACAACTCACTTGTGTTCTACTCGTGCATAACATCAACGCATAAAACCTAGGCTCTGATACCACTATTGGGGAACGTAGTAATTTCAAAAAAATTCCTACGCACACGCAAGATCATGGTGATGCATAGCAACGAGAGGGAGAGAGTGTTGTCTACGTACCCTCGTAGACCGACAATGGAAGCGTTATGACAACGTGGTTGATGTAGTCGTACGTCTTCACGTCCCGACCGATCAAGCACCGAAACTACGGCACCTCCGAGTTCTAGCACACGTTCAGCTCGATGACGATCCCCAGACTCCGATCCAGCAAAGTGTCGGGGAAGAGTTCTGTCAGCACGACGGCGTGGTGATGATCTTGATCTTCTACCGTCACAGGGCTTCGCCTAAGCACCGCTACAATATTATCGAGGATTATGGTGGAGGGGGGCACCACACACGGGTAAGATAACGATCACGAAGATCAACTTGTGTGTCTAGAGGTGCCCCCTGCCCCGTATATAAAGGAGCAAGGGGGAGGGGCAGCCGGCCAGGAGGAGGCGCGCCAGGGAGGAGTCCTACTCCTATCGGGAGTAGGACTCCCTCCTTTTCCTTGTCCAACTAGGAAAGGGGGAAGGAAGGGAGAGAGGAGAGGAAGGAAAGGGGGCGCCGCCCCCCTCCTTGTCCAATTTGGACTAGAGGTGGAGGGGGCGCGCGGCCTGCCCTGGCCGCCCCTCCTCTTCTCCACTTTGGGCCCGTGAGGCCCATTAACCCCCGGGGGGTTCCGGTAACCCCCCGGTACTCCGGTTTTATCCGAAACTTCTTCGGAACACTTCCGGTGTCTGAATATATCCGTCCAATATATCAATCTTTATGTCTCGACCATTTCGAGACTCCTCATCATGTCCGTGATCACATCCGGGACTCCGAACAATCTTCGGTACATCAAAAATATATAAACTTATAATGAAACTGTCATCGTAACGTTAAGCATGCGGACCCTACGGGTTTGAGAACAATGTAGACATGACCGAGACACGTCTCCAGTCAATAACCAATAGCGGAACATGGATGCTCATATTTGCTCCTACATATTCTACGAAGATCTTTATCGGTCAGACCGCATAACAACGTACGTTATTCCCTTTGTCATCGGTATGTTACTTGCCCGAGATTTGATCGTTGGTATCTCAATACCTAGTTCAATCTCGTTACCGGAAAGTCTCTTTACTCGTTCCGTAATACATCATCAAGCAACTAACTTATTAGTTGCAATGCTTGCAAGGCTTATGTGATGTGCATTACCAAGAGGGCCCAGAGATACCTCTCCGACAATCGGAGTGACAAATCCTAATCTCGAAATACGCCAACCCAACAAGTACCTTTGGAGACACCTGTAGAGCACCTTTATAATCACCCAGTTACGTTGTGACGTTTGGTAGCACACAAAGTGTTCCTCCAGTAAACGGGAGTTGCATAATCTCATAGTCATAGGGACATGTATAAGTCATGAAGAAAGCAATAGCAACAAACTAAACGATCAAGTGCTAAGCTAACAAAATGGGTCAAGTCAATCACATCATTCTCTTAATGATGTGATCCCGTTAATCAAATGACAACACATGTCTATGGTTAGGAAACATAACCATCTTCGATTAATGAGCTAGGCAAGTAGAGGCATACTAGTGACATTTAGTTTGTCTATGTATTCACACAAGTATTATGTTTCCGGTTAATACAATTCTAGCATGAACAATAAACATTTATCATGATATAAGGAAATAAATAATAACTTTATTATTGCCTCTAGGGCATATTTACTTCACGGAGCTGGGGCGAGCGGAGGCGATGGAGCTTGCCGGGGTGGTTGCCTGTCTCCTAGGGCGCACGGGGAAGACGAAGCACGCGATGGAACAGAGAGGGCACGAGCGAGGCTCTCGTCGAGGTTGTAGAGGTCCATGGTGTGGCTCCCGGCGACGTGGACGAGGCGAGAACGAGTGGATCCGGGCGCGGGGAGCTCGTTCCTGACGCAGAGAGGGAGATCCGGCCAGAGAGCTCGAACGGCAGCGACGGGGTTCATGCGGGCGATGCAGAGGATGGTGTGGAGCTTGTTCCTGAGCAAAGGACAACGGCGGACTTGGAGCAAGCTCCCGGCGATGATGATGAGCGAGGCAAGGCGGGCGCGGCGGGACTGACGACCGACTCCACAGTCGCGGTTCCAGGGAGGCAAGGCTCTGGCGGGCAGGGGCCGGAGATGAGGTACGGAAGGACAGCTTCCATGGCCTCCTCATGTTCTTGTATAATGAGAGAAAAGAGAGAGATTTGAGATGGGAGGGAACAACGAGATGAACAGGGAGAAAAAGAGGGGTGGAGCGGCGATGCGGGGTCCTGCTGGTGCGGCGGCTTGCTGCAGTGGTGGATCGGGCAGAGTGAATCGGGGAGGAGTAGTGGGGAGCATTGGTTGGTGGGTGGAGGAAAACGAGGAGAAGGGATCCCGAGGTGGATCGAGATCGGGCGGCGGCGGCGACAGGGACAACCTTCCTAGAAATTAGGCTTTTTTTCCAAAATAGGCATAGGTTAATCTATATATAGCAAAAAGACTAAGTTTAGGGGCATTTGGTCCCACCGATCTTAATCGGATGGTCTTGGATAAATAGGCTAGGGAGATCAAATAATAAAACGGAGATGTTTTCGGGATGTTTGGGGATGATCCGGATCCAATGGTGACGACTGTCCAGGTCAGGTTCGGGGAAGTTTCGGACGCGCACGTGAGGGGTCGGTTTGAGTTTGTGGGCTGTGCAGAAGGCCTCGGGCTGAGAGGAGAGAAAAGAGAGAGAGAGAGAGAGACCCGGCGACTGTTTCCGGAGACCGAAAACGTCCGACGTTAGACCGGCTATAATGCCACTATAGTTATCCGTTGGGGCGTCTAACAAACTCCGAATGCGATGAAACTTGGCAGGCGGCCTACTAACAACATAACAACACCGCATGCCAACTTTCAACCCATTCCGAGAACATTTTCCGGCCACTTATAAAACAATATTATTGACGTGCCACGGGCGTGTGCGAGTGTGTCTAGGCTCAGAACGGACAACAGACAGAACTGGGGAAACCCGGACGGATGCAAGTTTTGAAAAACATCATTATGCAATGCACATGATGACATGATGAAATGCAACACGCAAGCAAATGACATGGCAACGACGGCGAATAACTGGGAGACACCTGGCGCATCGGTCTCGGGGCGTCACATGCGTTTTCCTAGTAGTGAAAGAACCTCAAAGAGTGCCCCAAGATTTCTACCGGAGAAACAAGGACGAAAACGTGCATCAACCCCTATGCATAGATTACCCCAATGTCACCTTAGGAATCCGCAAGTTGAGTGCCAAAACATATATCAAGTGAATCAATATAATACCCCATTGTCACCACGGGTATTTATATGCAAGACATATATCAACTGCTCTCAAACCCATTAAAATATTAAATCCGATAGAACGAAATCTCAAAGGGAAAACTCAATTCATCACAACAAGATAGAGAGGGGAAAACACCATATGATCCAACTATATTAACAAAGCCTGCGATACATCAAGATCGTGCCATCAAGAACACAAGAGAGAGAGAGAGATTAAACACAGAGCTACTGGTACAAACCCTCAGCCCCAAGGGTGGACTACTCCCTCCTCATCATGGTTGTCGCCGGGATGATGAAGATGGCCACCGGTGATGATTTCCCCCTCCGACAGGATGTCAGAACGGGGTCTAGATTAGTTTTTAGTGGCTACAAAGGCTTGCGGTGGCGGAACTTCTGATCTATCGACTCCCCTAGGGTTTTTGGAATATTTAGGAATTTATAGGGTGAAGAGGTGGTGTGGGAGGCCACCGAGGTGGGCACAATGTTAACCCACCCAGGCGCGCCCAGCTGGTGGTGCCCCCTGATACGTCTCCGTCGTACCTATAATTTTTTATTGTTCCATGCCAATATTATTCAACTCTCATATACTTTTTGGCAACTTTTTATATTATTTTTGGGACTAACATATTGATCCAGTGCCCAGTGCCAGCTCCTGTTTGTTGCATGTTTTTGGTTCCACAGAATATCCATATCAAACGGAGTTCAAATGGGATAAAAACGGACGGAGCTTATTTTTGGAACATATGGAAAATTCGGAAGGAAAATCAACCAGAACCAGTGCCCGAGGTGGTCACGAGGCAGGGGGGCGCGCTCCCCTTAGGGCGCGCCCCCTACCCTCGTGAGCCCACCGTAAGGCGGTTGACGCTCTTCTTTTGCCGCAAGAAAGCTAATATTCAGAAAAAAATCACGGCGAAGGTTTCAGGCCAATCGGAGTTACGGATCTCCATATATATACGAAACGGTGAAACAGAGCCAGAACAGAACGCAGAACCAGAGAGAAACAAAGAGATAGATCCAATCTCGGAGGGGCTCTCGCCCCTCCCATGCCATGGAGGCCAAGGACCAGAGGGGAAACCCTTCTCCCATCTAGGGAGGAGGTCAAGGAAGAAGAGGAAGAAGGGGCCCCCTCTCCCCCTCTCCTCCGGTGGCGCCGGAACGCCGCCGTGGCCATCATCATCATCACCGCGATCTTCACCAACACCTCCGCCATCTTCACCAACATCTCCATCACGTTCCCCCCTCTATCTACAGTGGTCCACTCTCCTGCAACCCGATGTACCCTCTACTTGAACATGGTGCTTTATGCTTCATATTATTATCCAATGATGTGTTGTCATCCTACGATGTCTGAGTAGATTTTCGTTGTCCTATCGGTGGTTGATGAATTGCTATGATTCATTAAATGTTCTTGGGGTTATGTTGTAGTCCTTTGGTGCCCATCATATGAGCGCGCGCGTGGATCACACCATAGGGTTAGTTGTATGATGATAGGACTATGTATTGGAGGGCAAGAGTGACAGAAGCTTCAACCTAGCATAGAAATTGATGCATACAGGATTGAAGGGGTACCAATATATCTTAATGCTATTGTTGGGTTTTACCTTAATGAACATTAGTAGTTGCGGATACTTGCTAATAGTTCCAATCATAAGTGCATAGAATTACAAGTAAGGGATGACATGCTAGCAGTGGCCTCTCCACATATACTTGCTATCGGTCTAGTAAAGTAGTCAATTGCTTAGGGACAATTTCGCAACTCCTACCACAACTTTTCCACACTCGCTATATTTACTTTAGTTGCTTCTTTACCTTAACAGCCCCTAGTTTTATTTTCGTACTCTTTATTATCTTGCAAACCTATCCAACAACACCTACAAAGTACTTCTAGTTTCATACTTGTTCTAGGTAAAGCGAATGTCAAGCGTGCGTAGAGTTGTATCGGTGGTTGATAGAACTTGAGGGAATATTTGTTCTACCTTTAGCTCCTCGTTGGGCTCGACACTCTTACTTATCGAAAACTATTGCGATCCCCTATACTTATGGGTTATCAAGACCTTTTTCTGGCGCCGTTGCCGGGGAGCAATAGCGTGGGGTCAATATTCTCGTGTGTGCTTGTTTGCTTTATCACTAAGTAATTTTTATTTGTTGTTCTTAGTTGTTCTTTATCTTTAGTTATGGATATGGAACACGAAATACCAAAAAAATTAGGTGTACTTTCTATCATGGAGATGGGGAACCTCCTAAAACCCTCGATGCTGGTTATGTGAAAGATATTATGTACTACTTTAATAATCCTGAGAAAACCCCATTCAATTATGTAATGGGAGTAACGTTGGATCAACGCGAATACTTTAGGGACTATGGCTTGACACAAAAAGGGAAACTATTATGGGATCAAATTTATATATTGAAGTGGTATGCTATACAACTATGCTCGGAATATGATTATACTTGTTGCTCTAGGATGAATTCTCCACACCTCCCCTTTTCATGCAAATTTAATGATAATGAAACCTTGTCTTCTTATGCTAGAGGTATATATGATTACTATGATGTGGAACAAATAGAAGAATTTGTTGCTTTTATGGGTGCTTATGAAATTGAATCTATGTTTAAAGAGTTTGATGGTATTGATGATGCTTGTTATAGATCTGAAAATTTAGCTATCCTCAAATATTGCTATGAGAATTATGAATACAATTATGAAATTAATGCACTTATTAATAAAGTCTCCGCTGTCCAAGAAGAGACTAATATTTTGCAGGAATCTATGGAAGAAGAAGTTGATGACACTGTGAGCTCATTGGATGAAAAATATGAGGAGGAGAGTGAAGAACAAAAGGAGGAAGAGCGGATTGATCACCCGTGCCCACCTTCTAATGAGAGTAACTCTTCAACTCATACATTGTTTAATTCCCCTTCGTGCTTACCGAAGGATGATTGCTATGATGACTGTTATGATCCCTATGATTCTTTTGAAATATCCCTTTTTGATGATGCTTGCTATGCTTATGGCCAAGATGCCAATATGAATTATGCATATGGAGATGAACTTGCTATAGTTCCTTATGTTAAACATGAAATTGTTGCTATTGCACCCACGCATGATAGTCCTATTATCTTTTTGAATTATCCCGATTATACTATATCGGAGAAGTTTGCACTTATTAAGGATTATATTGATGGGTTGCCTTTTACCGTTGCACATGATGATTTCGATAAATATAATATGCATGGGCTTGCTGCTCCTACTTGCAATTATTATGAGAGAGAAACTATATCTCCACCTCTCTATGTTTCCAACATGATAAAATTGCAAGAAACTATTTATACTATGGATTGGCCTTTACTAGGTGTGCATGAATTGTTCTTTTATGACATGCTGATGCATAGGAAGAGAGTTAGACTTCGGCATTGCTTGATATATGTTGCTTTGTGCTCACTACTAAAGTACAAATCATTGTTAATTAAAATTGGCTTTGATATACCTTGGGATCCGGGTGGATTCTCTACTTGAGCACTATATGCCTAGCTTAATGGCTTTAAAGAAAGTGCTACAAGGGAGACAACCCGAAAGTTTTAGAGAGTCATTTATTTCTGTTGAGTGCTTTCATATAGTTTAAAAACAACAACAATAAAGAGGGGAACCCAAAACTTTTCAAAAAGGAAAGTGAAAGTGAGAAAGACAAGCACTGTTGAAGTGGGAGAGCTCCTTGAACTTTGTTCATGCTCACGGCAACTTTGCGAATCTTGATTACAGAAACTTTTCAACAAAAATAATTATCCCCTTGTACAATTCCATTGTATTATAAAAATAACGTGCCAAGGTTTGCCTTTAGGATGTTTACGATGCTTGTTGGTTTGTGCGGTGCAGGACAGAAACTTTGGCTATAGTGCATGAATTTAATTTTTTACTGGTATGTCAAATGGTTCTGATTCTTTTTGCACTATCTTGCTGTACAAATTGTTTATTTTTCCTAATTTTGGCAGAATTTTTCAAGTATCAGAAGTATGGTGAATGTTCAGATTATTACATACTGTTCTGTTTTAGACACATTCTGTTTTTGATGCATAGTTTGCTCGTTTTGATGAAACTATCAATTTATATTAGTGGATTAAGCCATGAAAAAAGTTATATTACAGTAGACACAATGCAAAAACAAAATATGAATTGGTTTGCAACAGTACTTAGAGTAGTGATTTTCTTTATTATACTAACGGATCTTACCGAGTTTTCTGTTGGAGTTTTGTGTGGATGAAGTGTTCGATGATTGAGAAGGTTTCGATGTGAGAAGAAGGAAGAGAGGCAAGAGCTCAATCTTGGGGATGCCCGAGGAACCCCAAGTAAATATTCAAGGAGACACAAGCATCTAAGCTTGGGGATGTTGGGAAGGCATCCCCTCTTTCTTCAACAAGTATCGGTATGTTTTCGGATTCGTTTTGTTCATGCGATATGTGCAATCTTGGAGCGTCTTTTCCATTTAGTTTTCATTTTTCTTTTATGCACCATGCTGGTATGAGATAGTCCTTTGTTGATTTATAGAATGCTCTATGCACTTCACTTATATCTATTGAGTATGGCCTTATAGAATGCTTCATGTGCTTCACTTATATCATTTGAAGTTTGGATTGCCTCTTTCTCTTTACATAGAAAACCACCATTTGTAGAATGCTCTTTTGCTTCACTTATATTTGTTAGAGCATGGGCATATCTTTTGTAGAAAGAATTGAACTCTCTTGCTTCACTTATATCTATTTAGAGAGATGACAGGAACTGGTCATTCACATGGTTAGTCATAAAATCCTACATAAACTTGTAGATCGCTGGATATGATATGTTTGATTCCTTGCAATAGTTTTGCGATATAAAGATGGTGATATTAGAGTCATGCTAGTCAAGTAATTGTGAAATTGAGAAATACTTGTGTTGAGGTTTGCAAGTCCTGTAGCATGCACGTATGGTGAACCGTTATGTAACGAAGTAGGAGCATGAGGTGTTTATTGATTGTCTTCCTTATGAGTGGCGGTCAGGGACGAGCAATGGTCTTTTCCTACCAATCTATCCCCCTAGGAGCATGCGCGTAGTACTTTGTTTCGATGACTAATAGATTTTTGCAATAAGTATGTGAGTTCTTTATGACTAATGTTGAGTCCATGGATTATACGCACTCTCACCCTTCCACCATTGCTAGCCTCTCTAGTACCGTGCAACTTTCGCTGGTACCATAAACCCGCCATATACCTTCCTCAAAATAGCCACCATACCTACCTATCATGGCATTTCCATAGCCATTCCGAGATATATTGCCATGCAACTTTCATCATCATCATATACATGACTTGAGCATTCATTGTCATATTGCTTTGCATGATCGTAAGATAGCTAGCATGATGTTTTCATGGCTTGTCCATTTTTTGATGTCATTGCTATGCTAGATCATTGCACATCCCGGTACATCGCCGGAGGCATTCATATAGAGTCATATCTTTGTTCTAGATATCGAGTTGTAATATTGAGTTGTAAGTAAATCAAAGTGTGATGATCATCATTATTAGAGCATTGCCCTAGTGAGGAAAGGATGATGGAGACTATGATTCCCCTATAGAGTCGGGATGAGACTCCGGACTTTACAAAAAAATAAAAGAGGCCAAAGAAGCCCCAAAAAGAAGAGGCCAAAGAAGCCCACCAAAAAAAATAAAGGAGAGAAAATAAAAAATGAGAGAAAAAGTGAGAAGGGGCAATGTTACTATCCTTTTACCACACTTGTGCTTCAGAGTAGCACCATGTTCTTCATAGAGAGAGTATCCTATGCTTTCACTTTCATATACTAGTGGGAATTTTCATTATTGAACTTGGCTTGTATATTCCGATGACGGGCTTCCTCAAACGCCCGAGGTCTTCATGAGCAAGCAAGTTGGATGCACACCCACTTAGTTTCCAGTTTGAGCTTTCATACACTTATAGCTCTTAGTGCATCCGTTGCATGGCAATCCCTACTCCTCACATTGATATCTATTAATGGGCATCTCGATAGCCCGTTGATACTGTTGGGGAACGTAGTAATTTCAAAAAAATTCCTACGCACACGCAAGATCATGGTGATGCAAAGCAACGAGAGGGGAGAGTGTTGTCTACGTACACTCGTAGACCGACAGCGGAAGTGTTATGACAACGCAGTTGATGTAGTTGTACGTCTTCACGGACCGACTGATCAAGCACCGAAACTATGGCACCTCCGAGTTCTAGCACATGTTCAGCTCGATGACGATCCTCGGACTCCGATCGAACAAAGTGTCGGGGAAGAGTTCCGTCAGCACGACGGCGTGGTGACGATCTTGATGTTCTACCATCGCAGGGCTTCACCTAAGCACCGCTACAATATTATCGAGGATTATGGTGGAGGGGGGCACCGCACACGGCTAAGAGAACGATCACCAAGATCAACTTCTGTGTCTAGAGGTGCCCCCTGCCCCCGTATATAAAGGAGCAAGGGGGGGGGCGGCGGGCCAGGAGGAGGCGCGCCAGGGAGGAGCCCTACTCCTACCGGGAGTAGGACTCCCTCCTTTTCCTTGTCCAACTAGGAGAGGGGGAAGGAAGGGAGAGAGGAGAGGAAGGATAGGGGGGCGCCGCCCCCCTCCTTGTCCAATTCGGACTAGAGGGGGAGGGGCGCGCGGCCTGCCCTGGCCGCCCCTCCTCTTCTCCACTTTGGGGCCATGAGGCCCATTAATCCCCGGCGGGGTTCCGGTATGTCCCCGGTACTCCGGTTTTATCCGAAACTTCTTCGGAACACTTCCGGTGTCCGAATATAGCCGTCCAATATATCAATCTTTATGTCTCGACCATTTCGAGACTCCTCGTCATGTTCTTGATCACATCCGGGACTCCGAACAATCTTCGGTACATCAAAATATATAAACTGATAATGAAACTATCATCGTAATGTTAAGCGTGCAGACCCTACGGGTTCGAGAACAATGTAGACATGACCGAGACACGTCTCCAGTCAATAACCAATAGCGGAACCTGGATGCTCATATTGGCTCCTACATATTCTACGAAGATCTTTATCGGTCAGACCGCATAACAACATACGTTGTTCCCTTTGTCATCGGTATGTTACTTGCCCGAGATTCGATCGTCGGTATCTCAATACCTAGTTCAATCTCGTTACTGGCAAGTCTCTTTACTCATTTCGTAATACATCATCTCGCAACTAACTCATTAGTTGCAATGCTTGCAAGGCTTATGTGATGTGCATTACCGAGAGGGCCCAGAGATACCTCTCTGACAATCGGAGTGACAAATCCTAATCTCAAAATACGCCAACCCAACATGTACCTTTGGAGACACCTGTAGAGCTCCTTTATAATCACCCAGTTATGTTGTGACGTTTGGTAGCACACAAAGTGTTCCTCCGGCAAACGGGAGTTGCATAATCTCATAGTCATAGGAACATGTATAAGTCATGAAGAAAGCAATAGCAACATACTTAAACGATCGGGTGCTAAGCTAATGGAATGGGTCATGTCAATCACATCATTCTCCTAATGATGTGATCCCGTTAATCAAATGACAACACATGTCTATGGTTAGGAAACATAACCATCTTCGATTAACGAGCTAGTCAAGAAGAGGCATACTAGTGACGTTTAGTTTGTCTATGTATTCACACAAGTATTATGTTTCCGGTTAATACAATTCTAGCATGAATAATAAACATTTATCATGATATAAGGAAATAAAATAATAACTTTATTATTGCCTCTAGGGCATATTTCCTTCAGATACGCCTAGTTGATGTGAGACTTTCTCCTTTTTTGTCTTCTCCACATAACCCCCACCATCATATTCTATTACACCTATAGTGCTATGTCCATGGCTCACGCTCATGTATTGCGTGAAAGTTGAAAAGGTTTGAGAAACGTCAAAGTATGAAAAAATTGCTTGGCTTGTCATCGGGGTTGTGCATGATGTGAATGCTTTGTGTGGTGAAGATGGAGCATAGCCAGACTATATGATTTTGTAGGGATGAGCTTTCTTTGGCCTTGTTATTTCAATAAGACATGATTACTTGGTTGGTATGCTTGAAATATTATTGTCTTTATGTCAAAGGATAGATTATTGCTTTGAATCACTCATGTCTTAATATTCATGCCATGATTAGACATATGATCAAGATTATGCTAGGTAGCATTCCACATCGAAAATTATCTTTTTAATCATTTACCTACTCGAGGACGAGCAGGAATTAAGCTAGGGGATGCTGATTCGACTCCGTCGTATCTATAATTTTTGATTGTTCCATGCCAATATTATTCAACTTTCATATACTTTTTGGCAACTTTTTATATTATTTTTGGAACTAACATATTGATCCAGCGCCCAGTGCCAGTTCCTGTCTGTTGCATGTTTTTGGTTTCGCAGAATATCCATATCAAACGGAGTCCAAACGGGATAAAAACAGATGGAGCTTATTTTTGGAAAATATGGAAAATTCGGAAGGAAAATCAACGCGAACCAGTGCCCGAGGTGGTCACGAGGCAGTGAGCCCACCGTAAGGCGGTTGATGCTCTTCTTTTGCTGCAAGAAAGCTAATATTCGGAAAAAAATCACGGCGAAGGTTTCAGGCCAATCGGAGTTACGGATCTCCATATATATACGAAACGGTGAAACAGAGCCAGAACAGAACGCAGAACCAGAGAGAAACAAAGAGATAGATCCAATCTCGGAGGGGCTCTCGCCCCTCCCATGCCATGGAGGCCAAGGACCAGAGGGTAAACCCTTCTCCCATCTAGGGAGGAGGTCAAGGAAGAAGAGGAAGAAGGGGCCCCCTCTCCGCCTCTCCTCCGGTGGCGCCGGAACGCCGCCATGGCCATCACCATCGTCACCGCGATCTTCACCAACACCTCCGCCATCTTCACCAACATCTCCATCACCTTCCCCCCTCTATCTACAGCGGTCCACTCTCCCGCAACCCGCTGTACCCTCTACTTGAACATGGTGCTTTATGCTTCATATTATTATCCAATGATGTGTTGCCATCCTATGATGTCTGGGTAGATTTTCGTTGTCCTATCGGTGGTTGATGAATTGCTATGATTGATTTAATTTTCTTGTGGTTATGTTGCTATCCTTTGGTGCCCATCATATGACCGCGCGCGTGGATCACACCATAGGGTTAGTTGTATGTTGATAGGACTATGTATTGGAGGGCAAGAGTGATAGAAGCTTCAACCTAGCATAGAAATTGATGCATACGGGATTGAAGGGGGGCCAATATATCTTAATGCTATGGTTGGGTTTTACCTTAATGAACATTAGTAGTTGTGGATGCTTGCTACGGGATTGAAGGGGGGCCAATATATCTTAATGCTATGGTTGGGTTTTACCTTAATGAACATTAGTAGTTGTGGATGCTTGCTAATAGTTCCAATCATAAGTGCATAGAATTCCAAGTAAGGGATGACATGCTAGCAGTGGCCTCTCCCACATAATACTTGCTATCGGTCAAGTAAAGTAGTCAATTGCCTAGGGACAATTTCGCAACTCCTACCACCACTTTTCCACACTCGCTATATTTACTTTAGTTGCTTCTTTACCGTAACAGCCCCTAGTTTTATTTTCGTACTCTTTATTATCTTGTAAACCTATCCAACAACACCTACAAAGTACTTCTAGTTTCATACTTGTTCTAGGTAAAGCGAACGTCAAGCGTGCGTAGAGTTGTATCGGTGGTCGATAGAACTTGAGGGAATATTTGTTCTACCTTTAGCTCCTCGTTGGGTTCGTCACTCTTATCGAAAACGGTTGCGATCCCCTATACTTGTGGGTTATCACCCCCCTCGGGTACTTCTTTGGCACAAGTTCTGTCTTCTGGTCCATAAAAATTCTCCAAAAAGTTTTGCTGCATTAGGATTCCGTTTGGTATTGATTTTCTGCGATATAAAAAATAAGCAAAAACAGCAACTGGCATTGGGCACTATGTCAATAGGTTAGTCCCAAAAAATGATATAAATTTACTATAAAATAATTGTAAAAGCATCCAAGAATGATAATATAACAACATGAATACTTCATAAATTATAGATACGTTGGAGACGTATCAGCATCCCCAAGCTTAATTCCTACTCGTCCTTGAGTAGGTAAATGATAAAAGAAATAGTTTATGAAGTGTGAATGCTAGCAAAGTGCATAAGTTTGATCAATGATAATTTCAGTCACTTTTTCTAACATCATAACAACAACTCTTTCCCATAAAATCATCAGGTTAAAGTAGCAACCAATTCAGACGTTAAGGTTCAAACAATGAATTCTCTTGAAACTCAACAACCTATATTCTTAGTCATCAAACAATTGCAATTCAATTTATTTAACAGAGTCTAAGTAAGAGCTCTACATACTCAATCATCATATAGTCTTCCATGATTGCTAGTACTTAAAGTATATTCTTAGAACAAATGGCATCCATCAAACACAGAGAAAGATAGGGGCTTAATGTTTTGCCTCCCAACTCATTTATCATAAAGATAATTGTTAACAATAATAAACCATGATCAAATATATTTGACTTGTCATATGTTCCTAGATCTTTCCCCACCACATGATGCTTGCCAACTAGAGAATAGTTGAGGTTGAAATGAGAATGCATACTATTGCCTCTTGCATAAAAGTAAATACTGAAAAGTAAAAGATAGGCCCTTCGTAGAGGGAAGCTGAGGTTGTCATGCGCTTTTTATTTGGATGCACAAGCTCTTAATGCAAAGGAACGTCACGGTATAGTGCCCCTTATTATAGCAACTTTTATTATGCAGTTCGCCGCTTTTATTACTTTGCCATCACAAGTTCGTACAACACTCAATTTTCCCTTACAATAAAAGATCAAACATATTTAGGAGCAATTTTTATTGCCTTTTTGCACCGATGACAACTTACTTGAAGAATCTTATTCAATCCATAGGTAGGTATAGTGGACACTCATGGCAAGAAACTAGGTTTAAGGGTTTTTGGATGCATAAGTAGTATCTCTACTTAGTATGAATTTTTGGCTAGCAAAATACCCTAGGCAAACACCACATGTTGGAGGATCCATGACAATATAATTTCTATGCAAATATACACAACCATAACTCATTACGTTGTCTTCCTTGTCCAACTTCAACTAATTTGCTCAAATTTGAAAATGATTAATGGGTATTCATAATCATAGAATATGTCCAAGATAATATGTGCTACTTATAACCATTATATGTGCTACTTATACTACATGACCTGATCCACGCTTTCAACATCAGAGTGTTATGTACCACAATCACAACCAGTAGTAAAATAAGACCATAGACATACTTGAAGCAATGAACTGTAGGTTGCAGAAAACCAAAGACCATGATTTTGATCCTCCATGTCTATATACCTCAAGTGGAGAACCGGACGACAAAGTTTCAGCGAACTGTGGAACATTGTCAGACAGCGGATTGTCTTCTGGCGAAGTCGACAGAGGCGACATCGGGTGGTCTTCCAGTAAAGTGGGCGGAGGCGACTTGCAAACTTGCAATGCAATTTAGCTGGATTTCCAATCGAGCCTTTCATCTTGTACCAACGAATTCTATGTGGAGTCCAGGTCGGACACCCATGGCTACGTATTGGAGTAGGTCTCCTGCGCAGATCCGATCCAAAAAGGACATGGCCGCCGGAGGGAGGTTGGACGTGGAGGAGGCTGAGGGTGGCGCTGGCAAAGATTGGGGCTGGGTGAGGAGGGGAAGGAGAACAAGGTAGCGGCCGGGGCGGCGCAGGAGAGAAGTCGGAGAAGAAGATCGGCAACGCGTGGTGGCGGCAATGCGTTGTTCTTTGAAGGCCAAGGTGTGTTCGTTCTATTGTTCTTCAGCCCAAGGCCCAAGGCCCAATTCTACAGCTCCATGTCCAATAGAACGCGCAAAAAGTTATTTCGGCCCAATTACGTAAGAACTCCAATTATAGACGCGTGTGTGGAAAACCAAATAACGCAAGGAAAACAATTAGAAAAACAATTACGACGATGAGCAGGCAGAAGCAATAGCCCCTTTATTATTAGGTAAAAATAAAGATTCTTCATTGTACTGCCATGATTGAAGATGAATAGATTGAAAGTTTTTCGCAAAAAAAAAAGAACTTCTGCTATAAGGGTGATAGCTCGAGGTTTGATTTATGCTCAGATTGATTGCTAGAGAACAGGATAACACATCTCTATAGCCAAATAATGTGTCGAAGTCACTATGCGAGCACGTCTGCGGGTGTTTAAGGTCTGGGTTTGGCGTATCCGGTGTAGATGCTCTAACATACGAAATTCAGGGTTTAGTACGAACAGTCATTTTCTTAGAAGAGTATGATTGTATGAACAGTCTTATATATATATTAGAATAAGAAGAGTACTAAAGCGGTTCAAAAGTAAAAAGAATGGTATCGATAAGTGCCGAATGTCCATGTTTCATGCTCTCGCCCCGAACGACCTTTTGACCACAGGACCGATCTTAAAGTGTGTCAAAGCAGCCACATCATCGATTCCTTTTGTTCGAAAGGGATGTGGTTGTCCTGAATGTTTTCATCGCCCCACGCCGCTACCTTAACCATTCTCTGCTCACCCGTCGGACAAATCGACAGACCTCCACTCTAGTCCCCTCTCCTCGCTACAGCACACAGAGGAAGAGCACCATACGCCGGCGACGAGGCGGCCATGCCATACTTGAGGCGGGCAGCAGCGGGCATGAGGTGGGCGGCGCGGGGAGGAGCTCCACCGGATCCAACATCCGGATGTTGCGTGGTTGAGATGAGGTGGGCTGATGTGTCCTCGCCGGTGTCGCGCCTCCCAAACTCCCCCGGAGTTGAGCCTCGACCTAGGCTCGGCAGCGTCGTCCAGGCGCGTCCCAGCAGCCGTCCTAGGAAGGCCGAGCAACGTGCACGGTGTCCGCCCACGGGGAGGCTCGCCGGAAGAGCAGTTCGTCGGGGAGCGCACGAGGAGCAGCCGACGGGGAGGCTCACCGGGAGCGCGCAGCGTAACCGCAGTCGGACTCGCCAGGACACTCCTTTGACGACGGAGGGGTGGTCAGGGGGGCACCTGGAGGTCGTCAGTGTCTACATCGTCGTCGTCCACGACGGCGACGGCCCAGCATCGCCTCAGTTGCGCCGTCCTCCGCGCAAGGAGGTCTAGACCGACCAGCCGCCGGGGCGCTCCATGATGCAGGCGTCGGCAAGCTCGGACGTCTCGCTGACTTGGGCTCCTCCTTCAGCGGCACAATAATCCCCTTCAGCGGCACCTTAATTTCCTCCATATTATCCGTGAGAGACCCATCACTCCTCATAAGAGAAGAAATATTATTTTTCTTGGCTCTCCAAGACGCTTTCATGTGGAAAAAAATTTGTATTGCGATATCCCCACTTTATCTTGTCAATGCACGATCATTGCTTCCACATGATTTCCTCTTTAGGAGAAGCTCATCCATCTCTCTATAAATCTTCTTCCTCTCTTCCACTGCACCATGATCATTTCTCTTAAACAAAACATTTAATCTTTTACGAACCCAGTCCAGTTTTTTTGGTAGATAGCCAATATGGGTTCGACTCCAACCATGCAACGATTTCATACGATTGTCCAACCTGTTGGCCACGTCCTTCAAACATCACACATGAGCATTTTTATTCCATGAACAATTAACTTGGTCATCCAAAGCCAATCCTTATCTTTCACAATAGGATTCATATCTCAAGTGCTTCTTAACTTGAACAGAAGGTGAATTACCCAACAATTGAATAAGAAGAGGGCAATGGTCTAACCTTGAACTTAAAATGTGAGAGACATTGCACTTCGGAAATAAGAGCGTCGACGTACTTGGGGATGTTCATGTTAAGATAAATTCGCCTATGCTATAGTCTCCGGTGGCGGTCGGCGTGTCGCCGGGTAGAATTAGGTTCCCTTTCCTCTGTTTCAGTAGAGTGGATAGCTTCTCGCCGGCGTGAGTTGGGCGCTATTGGTGGACGCCGGCGTGCCCCTGCTAGTTCGGATGTGTTTTGTACTGGGCCTGAGGCCATTTAGCATCTTTCAGCTATCGGAGCAATTTCTGTTTCCAAATGAATGACAACCTCTGTCCAATCATGTCGTGGAATGTACGCGGCCTTAACCAGCTGGCTAAACGCGCGGCAATCTGCGAAGTAGTTACGACAAACAAAGCTGCAATCACGTGCCTGCAGGAAACTAAGATCGATATCTGGACGCCCAGCCTCGTCAGGGAGATCGGCGGTGCTACCCTGACTGAATGTTTAGTCCTCCCTGCGATCGGCTCTCGCGGTGGAGCTGCGATCTTCTAGAACAGCGAGCTGGTCAGCATTGCATCGCACGCCATTGGCGAGTTCGCGATCACTGCAAAAGTGACTCTGCTCCGGCAATCCAAAAGCTCCTGGCTCACCACTGTGTACGGCCCAGCAGACGACGCTAGGAAGAATGCATTCCTAGTCGAATTAGCTAGAACTGCTCCACCATCAACTGATCCTTGGCTCATCAACGGAGATTTCAACCTGATCTACGAGGCAAGGGACAAGAACAATCACCTCCTGAACCGCAAGATCATGGGCATGTTTAGACGAGCAATCGACAACGCCGGCCTGAAAGAGATCAAGTGCAAAAACCGTCGCTTCACCTGGAGTAACGAGCGCGAGAACCCAACGCTCGTCAGCATTGACAAGTTTTTCTGCAACTGCAGCTGGGAAGATTTGTTCTCCTCTAGCATGCTGATGGCAGCATCCACGGCGTGCTCTGACCACTGCCCTCTGCTCCTAGCCGACGCTGCTGCCCCTGCCGTCGCGCCAAATTAAAATTTGAAAGTTTCTGGCTACAGTTCCTGCGCTTCCACGAGACAGTTGATCATGCCTGGAACAGACCTCTGCAGAGAAACTGCGCTTTCAAATCTCTGTCGATCAAGTTGGCGCGTACTACAAGAGACTTGAAGATCTGGAGCTCCTCCCTCCTTAGTGATGCTAAGCTACAATTCCACATAGCAACAGAGATTATTCTGCGCCTCGACATAGCCCAGGAGTCCCGCAACCTCACCACACCAGAGTTCAATCTCCGTCGACTCCTCAAGCAACGACTGATTGGCCTCGCTGCGATCGAGCGTGCGCGCAAGCGGCAAGCCTCCCGGCTAACCTGGCTCAAGCTGGGCGACGCGGAAACCAAGTTCTTCCATGCAAAGATGCGATCGCAGCGAAGGAAAAACTTCATCCACAACCTGCAAATGAGCAACGGGATCACCACGTCACACGAGGACAAAGAGGCAGTCATCTTTGAGCATTTCAACTCCGTCCTCGGCTCCAAAGGGGCCTGGACTAGAGCCATCGACTGGAGCCAGCTACAACTGCCTGCAATAAGAGGAGGAGGCCTCGACAACCCATTCTCTGAAGCAGAGGTTTGGGAGGCGATCAAGGCCTCGCCAGCAGAAAAAGCCCCGGGTCCGGACGGATTCATAGGAATTTTCTTCCGTAGTTGTTGGCAAACTATCAAACACCATGAGGGTTTTCCAATAGTTCTACTGCATTGCCGGCGACAATCTTGCTACACTCAACTCCGCCCTGGAAGTCTTGATCCCAAAAAAGGATGACACGGCAATAGTTTCAGACTACAGGCCAATCAGTCTAGTTCACTCCGTAGCTAAGCTAATCACCAAAGTCCTCTCCATGCGGCTCTCCAACATCATCGACTCCATAATCTCACCAGCACAATCTCCTTTCCTGGCAAAGAAAAGCACGCATGATAGTTTCCTTTATGTCCAAAATGTAGTTAGGTCTCCGCACAGAAGAAAAACACCAGCGCTTCTGATCAAGCTTGACATAGCAAAATCTTTCGATAATGTATCCTGGGAGTATCTTCTCGAGCTCCTTCAAGCCCTAGGCTTCTCAGTGAGATGGCAAGACTGGATCACCATGCTTTTAGCGTCTTCGACCTCCTCTATCCTGCTAAATGGCGCGGTGGGCAAGAAAATTTTACACTACCGCGGGCTCAGGCAGGGCGATCCCCTGTCCCCGCTCCTGTTCATCATCGCCATAGACCCTCTACACCGGCTCCTACAGCGCGCCATGGAGCTAGGCCAGCTAGACTCGCTGTCGGGCAAAGATCTCTCGCTGTGTGTGAGTCTATATGCAGACGATGCCATCATCTTTGCTAACCCTGTGAAAGAGGGGGTCGACGCCCTGATGGATATCATCCATGAGTTCGGACAAGCTTCAGGTCTGAAAGTGAACCTACTGAAATCTTCAGTCACTGCTATCAGGTGCGATCTCATCGATCTGCAGCAGTACTTTAGAATTTCGGTGGGCAACAAACCCATTTCCCCCTGAGTTATCTTGGGCTGCCTGTCACCATCTCTAGGCTGCGCATAGTGCACCTACAGTTCATCCTGGACCGAATCAGAGCGCGCCTGGCAGGATGGAAGGGACGACTTTTGTCCATAGCAGGAAGGCGCGTTCTCGTCAGAAGCATGCTCAGTGCACTCCCCACTTTTGCACTATTTGTTTTGAAGGTGCCAAAGTAGCTCCTAGCCGAGGTGGACAAGACCAGAAGACATTTTCTATGGGCTCAAGAGGAAGAGGTCATTGGCGGGAAATGCAAAGTAAACTAGCCTGTGGTGTGCTCTCCGACCGACAACGGTGGACTTGGCATTCCAAACCTACATCAATTCAGCCGTGCCCTCAGACTCAGGTGGCTCTGGTTCTCCTGGGTAACACCCAATAGACCTTGGGTTGGCATGCAGCTGCCATGCGATCAAGGGGACAAGGATCTGTTCACCGCCTCAACAACGGTGATGCTGGGAGATGGGAAGACGACTAGCTTCTGGGACAGCTCCTGGACTGGCGCAAGAACTCTCACAATGGAGTTCCCAGAGCTCCACAAGCAATCAAGAAGGAAGAACAGGACCGTCCATGCTGCACTACTGAATGACACTTGGATTGCTGATCTGGCTCATGGGAACACGCAACAACTATGGCCTGAGGTGATCCGCCTGAACAGATGGCTCATCTCCAAGAACCTGAGCCTAAACGACCAGCTGCAAGACACCATTAGTTAAGGAAATATGCCCTAGAGGCAATAATAAAGTTATTATTTATTTCCTCATATCATGATAAATGTTTATTATTCATGCTAGAATTGTATTAACCGGAAACTTAGTACATGTGTGAATACATAGACAAACAGAGTGTCACTAGTATGCCTCTACTTGACTAGCTCATTAATCAAAGATGATTAAGTTTCCTAACCATAGACATGAGTTGTCATTTGATTAACGGGATCACATCATTAGGAGAATGATGTGATTAACTTGAACCATTCCGTTAGCTTAGCACTTGATCGTTTAGTTCACCGCTATTGCTTTCTTCATGACTCATACATGTTCCTATGACTATGAGGTTATGCAACTCCTGATTACCGGAGGAACACTTTATGTGCTACCAAACGTCACAATGTAACTGGGTGATTATAAAGGTGCTCTACAGGTGTCTCCGATGGTACTTGTTGAGTTGGTATAGATCAAGATTAGGATTTGTCACTCCGATTGTCGGAGAGGTATCTCTGGGCCCACTCGGTAATGCACATCATTATAAGCCTTGCAAGCATCGTAACTAATGAGTTAGTTGCAAGATGATGTATTACGGAACGAGTAAAGGGACTTGCCGGTAATGAGATTGAACTAGGTATTGAGATACTGACTATCGAATCTCGGGCAAGTAACATACCAATGACAAAGGGAACAACGTATGTTGTTATGCGGTTTGACCGATAAAGATCTTCGTAGAATATGTGGGAGCCAATATGAGCATCCAGGTTACGCTATTGGTTATTGACTAGAGACGTGTCTCGGTCATGTCTACATAGTTCTCGAACCCATAGGGTCCGCACGCTTAAAGTTCGATGACGATCAGTATTATGAGTTTTTGTGTTTTGATGTACCGAAGGTAGTTCGGAGTCCCAGATATGATCATGGACATGACAAGGAGTCTTGAAATGGTCGAGTTGTAAAGATCGATATATTGGACGACTATATGCGGACACCGGAAGTGTTCCGGGTGGTTTTGGAGAAAACCGAAGTGCCGGAGGGTTACCGGAACCCCCCCGGGAGAAATAGTGGGCCTTATGGGCCTTAGTGGAGAGAGAGAGAGGGCTGGTCTAGGGAAGGTCGAGCGCCCCTCCCCCTCTGGTCCGAATTGGACTAGGAGAGGGGGCGGCGCCCCCCTTTCCTTCTTCCTCTCCCCCTTCCTTTCCCCCTCCTAGTAGGAATAGGAAAGAAGGGAGTCCTACTCCTACTAGGAGGAGGACTCCTCTTGGCGCGCCTACAGGGGCTGGCTGGCTTCCTCCCCTTGCTCCTTTATATACGAGGGCAGGGGGGCACCTCTAGACACACAAGTTGATCTGTTGATCTCTCCCAGCCGTGTGCGGTGCCCCCCTCCACCATAATCCACCTCGATCATATCGTAGCAGTGCTTAGGCAAAGCCCTGCGTCGGTAGCATCATCATCACCGTCATCACGCTGTTGTGCTGACGGAACTCTCCTGTGAAGCTCTGTTGGATCGGAGTTCGTGGGACGTCATCGAGCTGAACATGTGCTGAACACGGAGGTGCCATGCGTTCGGTACTTGGATCGGTCGGATCGTGAAGACATACGACTACATCACCCACGTTGTGCTAACGCTTCCGCTTTCGGTCTACGAGGGTACGTGAACACACTCTCCCCTCTCGTTGTTATCCATCACCATGATCCTGTGTGTGCGTAGGAATTTTTTTGAAATTACTACGTTCCCCAACAATTAGATGGAAGCATACGGCCTCAGGATATTTCTCCACCAGCTCGGCCTACAGGTGCCAATTCCAAGGGATGATCAAGACAACTTTTAGAAAGGTGCCATGGCAGGTTTGGGCACTGGCCCGACTAAAATTTATGGTCTGGTTGCTGCTTAAGAACAGACTAGGGTGCAATGACCGGCTCCAAAGAAGAGGCTGGCCAAATGAGTACTTCTGCCAGATTTGCCTTAGAAATCTGGAGACCTCGCAACACCTTTTCTGGCAATGCCCTTTCTCAGCAGAAATCTGGACAAGAACTACCCAAGGAAACAGATGTAGTTCCATGCACCCCACAAACTGGCAACACAAGAGCAAAGTCGTGGAGATTATAACTGAGATCATAAACGGTGCAAGGCCTAAGCACAAGAAGGGAGTCAAGACAATGATCGTTCTGGTGTTGGGAGGCATTTGGCATCTACGAAACGAGTGCACCTTCAGGCAAAAGACAACAAACATGACTGAAACCATGGCGAGCATAAGAAGGACATTCGAGTTCTGGCGCCAAGCGGGAGTAGTTCACCTAGAGCAACCTTTCTGGGACCCTCCCTCGGCATGCTAGTCTAGCCTTATGCTAGTTCTTTTCTGATCTTTTTCAGTTTCTTTTTTTTCTTCCTTGATCGCTAGATCGAACACCACCTTTTGTTTTCCTACCTACTTCCTTCTATGATATCAATATATGCCAGCCATCAGCTGGTCCGTTCAATAAATAAATAAATTCCAACTAAGGTGACAATGGCCTGGAATTCTGCCTCTACGAGCGGGTCGATGGACAGGGGGTGGACGGGTGGGGGTGTAGGGGGGTGGCTGGGCCATAGTTGTACATGGTCTATTGGATTTTGTTTTGTTTAGTACAGACTGATCACATGGGCTAACCCTTAATCTAATCTTTTATCTACTGTCTTGGGCCAGATTTGTTAGTCCACTTGAATTTTGTGCCTAAATATGATTAGAAAATGGGGCGTGCTACAAATCATTCGACTGATTTGAGGGAAAAATAAGCCACCTCCTCCGTCGTTAGATGCCCACCATCACAACCATCACTCGGGCCTCTGGCGCATCCTGCATCTTTCTCCCGCAGCACACGCCCAACATCGCTCCTCTTCAGTATCGGCAGCCGGCCACCGCTTAACCCGATGCAGTAGACCATGTCCTCCGCTGGTTGTTGCTCGCCGGAGATGCTGCAGAACGCATCCCATCCCCCTGCTACTACGACAGGGTCACCGCCGCTCGCGGCTGCCGGATGCAAAGCGCTGCATCACAACATCTGGACACTGCTGGTGAGCACTCCATTGCAGCGTCGGGAGCGTCGGCGAGTGCTGATCCATTGCAGCGGCGGAGGGAACACCATTGAGCGCTCCATTGCAGCGCTGGAGGGAGCACCGGCGAGATGCATTGTAGCTCCGAGACCGCCGGCGAGCACTCAATTGCAATGTCGGGAGCGTCGGCGAGTGCTCCATTGCAGCGCCCGAGGGAGCGCTAGCGACCGCTCCATTGCAGCACTGGGGGGAGCTCCGGCGAGCTGCATCAAAGCTCCGAGACTGCCGGTGAGCACTGAGCACTACTCCATTGCATCGCCAGGAGCGCCGGCGAGCGCTCCATTGCAGTGCCAGAGGGAAGGCTGGCAACTGCTCCATTGCAGCGCTGGCGAGTTGCACCGACGCTCCGAGACCGCCGGTGAGCGCTCCATGGCAGCGTCAGGAAATCCGTCGAGCCTCCATTGCCGCGCCCGTGAGCACTCAATTTGCAGCACCGGGAGGAGCGCTCCATTGCAGCCACCGAGCACCGCCGCATACGGTGCTCCGCCGTCGTAGCAGGACATCATAGCAAAAAAATTGTCATCATTGCTGCACAAATCACCGCCCGCCATGGGCGCCGTCGCAGCAATGGTGCTGCTGCAAAAAAAATCAAGGGTTGCAGGCGCGACGAAGCACACCGGAACCTTGCAGCTGAAGTGGTCGGAGTCGCCCTTCCCCGGGCCCTGTAAGAATCGTGTTGTGGTGGTGGCCGGTGTCGCCCTTGTCCTTTTTAGGATCGCAGTCCGTGGCAAGGATGCAGCAGCGATGTGGTTGTGCCGCCCTCTCTATTTTCAAACATTCACGGGGTTGGGCGCAGGATGCATCAAGGTGGTGGCCGACGGCAGCTCCATGCCGATTTTCTTGCTGCTATGGTAGTGCTCTCCATGGATTCTCTGCTCTGGCTGTGAGCATGAATGAGATTGGAAGAGGAAGAAAAGAAACATGTGGAGAAGGGAGCTTCGTCGTTAGAGCATCTCCAGCCTAGGGGCGAACCCAGGAAAATAATTGAGAGGGGGCAAAAAAAGTATGGTGAAAGGGCATTTCCCTACTTTATGTTTTGGATGATGATGACAACCCTTTGTGGTCTAAACGTGTGCTATATGTTTCAGGTTCTCGATGCTTAGGCTTACATCGGATTGCTATTACCTCTCGAAGGAAAAGATCGAAGATGTGTCCTCTACGGTTTTATTTTCTTTGGTCGTAGAGTACCCGTACTATCAAGAGGGAATCCTCATTAGGAAGCTCTAGGTGAATCAGTTCATGTACACTTTTCTCACCCTCTCTTTGCCTTCCTCGGGTGTGTGTGTGAGAGAGAGTTTTCCTTGCCTCTTCCCCTCTTTTCTTTTCTGCTCACTGTTTCTGCCCAGCAGTTGTACCGCTCTCTGGAGCGGTTGTACCACTGGGTCTTGTCGCTCACCAGCTGTGCTCGAGCGGTTGTACCGCTGCCTCCGGGCGGTGGTACCGCCACCATGCTCTGCAACAGCTGGGGCGGTGGTTCCGTCCATGCACCGCTCAAGTACCGCTCTCGCTTCTGGTTTGATGCGGTTCTTGGGCGGTAGTGGCCCGGTTGGTCCGGTCGTTCCACAATGACCGGTACCACCGGTGGTCCGAGCGGTTCTTCCGCTCAGGACTTAGCCACCCAAGAGCTCAAGGCCATACCGTTGTTTCGGCCAGGCACCGCCCAAGTACCGGCCAAGCTCCTGTTTTGATGCGGTGATTGTGCGGTGGCCAGGCGGTTAGTCCGGTTAATTTTCTTAGCCGGTACTACCGCCCCCCTGGTCCGGTTGTACCGCTTGGTAGGGTTCTGCAGATACACCGTGAGTCCTGGTTGTACCGGGACGAGGACCGGTTGTACCGCTGCAGTGCTAATTTTGCAGTAACGGTTGGAAATTGAGGGAGACTATATAAGGGAGCTTCTCCCACCTACCTCTCCTACCTTTGACCTCTCTCACTCCACCATTGATGCCCTTCAAGCTCTCTTGCCCGATCTCTCTCTCTAGCCACTCAAACTTGTTGATTTGCTAGGGATTGAAGGAGGAGACCTAGATCTACACTTCCACCAAAGGATATTTGGTTCCCCCATACTTTCTTGTGTGGATTTTGTTACTCTTGGGTGTTTGAGCACCCTAGACGGTTGAGGTCACCTCGGAGCCATATTCCATTGTGGTGAAGCTTCGTGGTTTTGTTGGGAGCCTCCAATTAAGTTGTGGAGAGAGCCCCAACCTTGTTTGTAAAGGTTCGGTAGCCGCCTTCAAGGGCACCAATAGTGGAATCACGGCATCTCGCATTGTGTGAGGGCGTGAGGAGAATACGGTGGCCCTAGTGGCTTCTTGGGGAGCATTGTGCCTCCACACCGCTCCAACGGGACATACTTCCTCTCAAAGGGAAGGAACTTCGGCAACACATCCTCGTCTCCACCGTCTCCACTCTTGGTTATCTCATGCCTTTATTTAAGCAAGCTTACTTGTTTCATATCTATTGCTTGCTTGTGTACCTATCCTCGTTGCATCATATAGGTTGCTCACCTAGTTGCATTTCCAGACAACCTACTTTTGATGCAAAGTTTAACTTGTTAAAGAAAAGCTAAAAATTGTTAGTTGCCTATTCACCCCCCCCCCCTCTAGTCAACCATATCGATCCTTTCAATTGGTATCAGAGCCTCGTCTTTTTATTAAGGACTTTACCGTCCAAAGAGTATGGTTGATACCGTAGACAGTGTGGAGGAACACTCCGGTGTGAATCCGATCTCGTCTACGGGAGATGGGGGAACTTCGGTCTCTCGTGAGGAGTTCAATGTGGCCTTGGAGACATTGAAAACCTCCAGGACGACCGAAGTCGAAAGCATGTTTACTAAATTTCTTGAGGGGCTTAAACTATCCACCGCACCGTTGAAAGTGGGTGATCCCGCCAACAAGGTGACGGATGCTATCCCTGACAAGGGGGAAGCTAGTAGTGAAAAGGCTCCTTCTTCTAGTGGCAAGAATGGCACCGGCATCTTTGCCCATGTGGAACCACCACTTGTTTATGGTGGACCGGTTCCTTCCGCTCATTTGAATCATGCCGGTCCTCCCCCTAAGATTGTGAAAAATGAGGATTTTGATTCTTGGGTTTACCGCTTTAAACGTCATTTAAATCATGTGAACACTAACCTTTGGAGAATCATTGAAGAAGGTTTCTATCCACATGATCCAAGAAACTTCACTCCTCGAGAAGCTGCGGACAATCAATTCAATGAGAATGCTCTCTTCATCATTCAAGATGCTATTCCACCCGAAGACCTACCTCATCTTTGTCCTTTCGCCTTGGCCAAAGATGCATGGCATTGTGTCGTGTCTCTCTACCAGGGAAGCGCAAGCATTCAACGCTCCTACTATGAAGTGGTACAAGATGAGGCCAATGAGTTTGCAATGAAGGAAGATGAAGAACCTCGTGAGCTCTATCGGAGAGTAACCAAACTCACGGTCTCACTACAAGATCACGGGAGCAAGGACACGGATGACAATTGGATCAAGAGCAAATTCCTCAAGGCAATGATGCCCTATCACAAGGCCATGTCCTCCGTCATTCGTCAAAGACTGGACTTCCACACTTTGACCTCAAGTGAAGTGTTGGATGAGTTTGTGGCCATGAACATTTTGGACAAGACCGCCGACAATGCGGTGCTTCGTTCTCAACGGGCAAAGAAGCCTAACCTTGCATTGAAGGCCAAGCTAATAGTGGAAGACGAAGAAGAGGAAGAAGAGGAGAGCAACCCCGAAGATACGAAGTATGCATATCATGAACACATGGCACTTGCTTCAAGGCAATTTTGGAGCAAGAAAAAATCAAGGCCAAACTTTAGCAAAATCAACTCGAGTGGTACAAGGGGCAAGCAACGTGTAAGGACTTGCTACAATTGCGTCAACGTGAGTCATTTCGTTGCGAAATGCCCGTATGAGAAGAGGGAAGACAATGGTGGCAAACTCATCCGAAAGGACAAGGCCAAGTCATTCCCCAACAAGAACAACTTCACCAAGAAGACTCATCCCAAGGCCTTGGTTGTGCAAGAAGAGTACAATGAGGACGATGACGATGATGAAGATGATGAGTCGGTTGCCATGGCCTCCGTTGCCATTGCAACAACGTCACGGGTGTCTCTCTTCGACTCACCCAAGGAGAGCATCACCGCCAAGTGCCTCATGGCTAAAGCCACCAACAAGGTAACCTCCAACATCAAAACTACCATCATTAATCATCCTTCCCCAATGGATAGCATTAATGAATCTGAGGGAGCTAATGTGGAGGCTAACGAGTTTGAGGCCTTTATGGGCAAACTCAAGGGAAAATCCAAGAAGCACTTTATTGCTCTCTTGGAACAACTTGGTGAGGCCAATGACATGATCGAGGCTCACGAAGACACCATCTCTAAGATGGAAGGACATAGTCGTGACTATGCCGATGAGATTTCAGATCTTTCCAATGCTCTTGAGGAAGAGCGTGGTCTTCGTTTGGCCCTTGTTGTTTCTCATGTGCTAAATTCCGAGAAGGCCAAACTCGGGGTTGA
The DNA here is from genome assembly GCF_018294505.1 of Triticum aestivum. Lineage (NCBI taxonomy): Eukaryota > Viridiplantae > Streptophyta > Magnoliopsida > Poales > Poaceae > Triticum > Triticum aestivum. The sequence goes on along the minus strand of NC_057797.1, from coordinate 717,976,333 downwards.
TCTTGCTAGACTCAAAGAGGAGTTTGTTATACTTGACAAGGCCAGCAAGGCCTTGAAGGGTATTCATGCTAGTCTCAAGGAGTCTCATGATCAACTCCAAGTGAAGCTAACTAAGGAGAAAGCAACTTTTCCTCATATGGTTTTAATTGATAATGCAAATGCTACTAACCCGTGTTGTGAGCATATACATCTTGTTGAGGAAAATGCTAAGTTGAAGGAGCAACTTGAGAGAGGTCTTGCGACTTGCATACAAGGCAAGAAGAACCTCAACGATCTCTTGACCAACCAAAAGGGAGGTGTGGCCAAGGAAGGGGTTGGGTACGTCCCCGACTCCAAGAACAAGAAGAAGAATGACAAGACCAAACGGCCTCCTCCTCTCATGCAAACCTTTGTGAGGAAGGGAGAGAGTGCCCCCGAGGAGAAGAAGAAGAATAATGTCAAGAAGGGCAATGTCACCCCTCCCAACAAAGCCGGCGATTTTAATCCTTCTTATGTGTTATCCGTGCTAGTGATGGGCATGTTTATGCCAAATTTGTTGGTTCTCTCCATGAATACATTGAATGGTCTATTTGGGTTCCTAAGACCCTTGTTACTAACATCAAAGGACCCATTATAAAATGGGTACCTAAAACTAAGCATTGATCTCTTGTAGGTGTTTGCTTCCGGTGGTGGATCATGGTTGCTTGATAGCGGAGCTACAAATCATATGACCGGAAGCAAGGACTTGGTGGTGGACGTGCATAAGGTTCCATCTATGCCCACCAATGTCGAGTGGGGTGACGCCTCATCTTCTAAGGTATTGGGACTTGGCAAGGTGGTCATCTCTCATGATCTCACAATCGAGAAGGTCATGCTTGTTGAGTCCCTTGCATACAATTTACTTTCCGTTTGTCAACTTGCAATCATGGGCTTTGCCACTTTCTTTGATATCGATATCGTGGCCCTCTTGTGGAGCAAGACTCTTAAAGTAGCCTTTGTTGGGCATGTCGAGAACGGTCTGTATGTGATTAACTTTTCGGAGCGACCCACTAAGACCGCGACATGCCTAATGGCTAAAGTTGATATGGGATGGATTTGGCATCGCCGGTTAGCCCATGTCAATATGAGATCTTTGCAAAGTCTCCTCAAGGGGGACCATGTCCGTGGACTAACGAATGTTAGTTTTGCTAAAGATCGTGCTTGCAGTGCCTGTATCGAAGGAAAGCTACATGAGAAGGCTCACCCTCCCACGACTATCATTTATTCAAAGAGGCCTTTGGAGCTTCTTCACATGGATCTCTTTGGGCCTCCATCCTTCGATAGTCTTGGAGGTAGGAAGTATTGCTTGGTGATTGTGGATGACTACTCAAGGTACACGTGGGTGTATTTCTTCAAGAGGAAGAGCGAGACCCAACAAACCGTCATTGACTTTGCAAATGAAGCACAACGTCAACACAATGCAAAGATCTTGACAATAAGAAGTGACAACGGCACCGAGTTCAAGAACTACACCTTGAATGAATTTCTTAGTGATGAGGGAATCAAGCATCAATATTCCGCACCATACACCCCTCAACAAAACGGTGTTGCGAAAAGGAAGAACCGGACGTTGATGGATGCGGCAAGGACCATGATGGCGGAGTTCAAGTCTCCGTACAACTTTTGTGCCGAAGCCATCAACACCGCGTGTCATGCATCCAATCGGCTCTACCTCCGCAAGGGCTTGAACAAGACTCCATATGAGATACTCACCGGTAACAAGCCCAACCTCAAGTACTTCCGGGTGTTCGGGTGTAAGTGTTTCATTCTAAAGAAAGGTGTTCGGTTGTCTAAATTTGAGGCTAGAGCTCATGAGGGCATATTTGTTGGTTATGCTACAAACTCTCATGCTTACCTTGTCCTCAATAAATCCACGAGACTTATTGAGGAGATGTGTAACGTGGAGTTTGATGAGAATAACGGCTCCCAAGTGGAGCAAAGTGGCACTTGTGATGTAGGTGATGAAATTCCTCCTCAAGCCATAAGAAGAATGGGTGTTGGTTTTATCCTACCCATTGAGGAACCCCTTGTGGCCGAAGGAGAAGGACAATGCTCCACTCAAGTGGAGCCATCACCAACCCAAGACCCACACGCTTCTGAAGAACAAAGTGAAGGCCCTCAACCTCATGAACAAGACCAAGGGCAAGATCATACTCAAGACGGTGTTGACACATCAAGTGATGCCCAAGGTCAAGTTCTCTCACCCAAGCAAGTTCAAGATCAAGAACAAGTTCTTGACGGCGCTCAAGATGATCAAGTAACTGCTCCTCAACTCACCACCGAGGAGGAATTAGAGCGTCGTGCCGCCAAGATTGCATCCAAGCTCTCCACTAAGGATCATCTCATGACGAATGTGCTTGGAAGCTTAAGAAAGGGGGTAAGCACTCGTAGACAATTAGCAAATTATTGTGAGCATCACGCGTTTGTCTCTTGTGTGGAACCCCACAAGGTCTATGAGGCGCTAGAAGATCCAGATTGGCTCAATGCCATGCACGAAGAACTCAACAACTTCGAGCGCAACAAAGTGTGGAGATTGGTGCCAAGGCCAACGGGGAACCACAATGTCATTGGAACCAAGTGGATATTCAAGAACAAGCAAGATGCCCATGGGATTATCATTCGCAACAAGGCTCATTTGGTAGCACAAGGCTACTCCCAAGTCGAGGGTATCGACTACGGTGAAACCTTTGCTCCCGTTGCTCGTCTTGAATCCATTCGCTTGTTAATTGCATATGCTTCTCATCATAATTTTAAGTTACAACAAATTGATGTGAAGAGTGCTTTTCTTAATGGTCCCATTAATGAATTGGTTTACGTCAAGCAACCCCCCGGGTTCGAGGATCCCTACTTTCCCGATCATGTGTATCAACTCGATAAGGCGCTCTATGGCCTTAAACAAGCCCCACGTGCGTGGTATGACCACCTTACCGAGTTTTTACAAGACCGTGGTTTTGAAGTTGGGCTAATCGACCCCACTCTTTTTACTAAGAATGTCAAAGGGGAGTTGTTTGTGTGCCAATTATATGTTGATGATATTATCTTTGGTTCTCCTAACAAAGCTTTCAATGAGGAATTTGCCGCTCTCATGACCTCAAAGTTCGAGATGTCCTCCATGGGAGAGTTGAAGTTCTTTCTAGGATTCGAAGTGAAGCAAAGAAGAGAAGGAACCTTCATCAATCAATCCAAATACGCTCAAGACATGCTCAAGAGATTCAAGCTAAGTGATGTCAAGCCGGCTTCCACTCCAATGCCCACCAAGTGCCAACTTGACTTAGATCCCAATGGTAAAGTGGTGGATCAAAAGGTATATCGTTCCATGATTGGATCCTTGCTTTACCTTTGTGCATCTAGACCGGACATCATGTTGAGTGTGGGAATTTGTGCACGGTTTCAAGCCGCACCTAAGGAAAGTCACTATGTGGCGGTCAAACGAATCTTTCGATATTTGGCTCATACCCCAAACTTTGGCCTATGGTATCCTAGAGGATCAAACTTCAAGCTTGTAGGGTACTCGGATTCCGATTGGGCGGGAGACAAAGTGGATAGGAAGTCCACTTCCGGAGGGTGCCAATTCCTTGGTTGCTCTTTGGTAAGTTGGTCTTCCAAAAAGCAAAGTTGTGTGTCTCTCTCGTCCACTGAGGCGGAGTATGTTGCCGCCGGTAGTTGTTGTGCTCAACTCCTATGGATGAGGCAAACTTTAAAGGATTACGGTGTCACTTGTGACAAAGTGCCTCTTTGGTGTGACAATGAAAGTGCCATCAAGATCTCTCTCAATCCGGTACAACATTTCAAGACGAAGCATATTGAGATCCGGTATCACTTCATCCGGGATCACATTAGACGAGGAGAGATCGAGCTCAACTATGTCAACACTCATGACAACCTTGCAGATATTTTCACGAAGCCCTTAGATGAAGCAAGATTTCACGAGTTAAGGCATGAGCTAAATATCATTGATTCGAGCAATGTGGCTTGAACCCTTGCACACCCTACCACGCTCAACTTGTTGTCTAGTTTAGGTGTAGGCATGGACATAGGGGGAGTGTTGTTCTCTCAATGAACTCTCCCTCCCCCCATTATGCATAAATTGATTGTGTCTTTCACATTAGCCATATTTGATGGTACTTGTGCTTCAAAGACGAGTTTTGGTCATGGACCCAAGGATAATTCTTCGCGGTGCCATACCAATTGACTCAAACATAGGTGGCCTTGGCCACCGTCCTCTCTTCGGGGAGTTGGAGTTAGCCTTGTTGTTCTCGTGTTGTTTTCTCTCTTTCTCCCTTTGCTATTTGTGTTAGGTTCTCCTAGGGTGTTGTTTCTCTCCTGTCTTTGTGCCCCTTCTTTCTCCCTCCGGATTGCACTCATTTGATCTTGGTTTGGGCTTGGGTGGTCGGGCGGTACAACCGGTACCACGAGCGATTCTACCACTGGTACCGGGTTGTGCCGTCCCAAGGGTTTCCGTTCAGTACTTGGGCGGTTCCACCGCACAATCCCACGGTAACCCACGTCCGGTACTACCGGTTGTTGCCGTGCGGTACTACCGCTGCCTTCCAGGCACCGGAAGTACCGCCTCCATCCACCGGTCTGTACCAGACGAGCGGTACAACCGCTCCCCTAAGCGGTTCTACCGGGGCGTGCGTACGGGCCTATATATATCTCGACGGGGCTGAAGGGTTGTCTTTTTTCCCTTCGTCCTTGTTCCTCTTTTTCTTGCCCTAGCCGCCGGCCTTCTCTACCCCTGCCCCGGAGTGCGTCTCGCGCTTCGGATCCTTGGCTCTCCGTGGATTCTCTCCGTGGAGGCCTTCCGATCTCTTCCCATGGATGGTGGTAATGCCTCATGTTCTTTGCCTCTAGTTTTAGTGTAGGGTTATTCCTTGTCTAGGGCTTTACCCTGCTTCCCGCGTTTAGTGTTCGATCTATGGCATAGAAGAGTTCCTTGTTAGCCTCCTGTCCTGTTTGCAGCACTTAGAATTCGGAATATTACTTGTGTGATTCCTATGCCTCGGTTAGATCTATCTTCCCTGGTAGTGCCACTGTCAGCGGTTCTACCGCCCCTACGGGCGGTACAACCGCTGGAGCGGTACTACCGGCGGAAGATCTGGTACAACCGGAGTATATCAACCACTAAGCATTGTTCTATCTTCATTGTTGTTTCAACTTGTTCCTTTTCTGCTAGTGGGTGCAATCCTCTCATCCTTGTTGGGTTTTTGTGTGTTCTTTTCGTGTGTGTGTTCAGGTGGCTCTAGTTCTCTCTCTGCTCCTCGCAAGACCAAGAATAGGGCACGAAGGACCTTGCGACCGATTGTCTCAGATGATGAAGAAGTTGTGATTCCCAGAAGGCCCACTCGCCATGAAAAGTCTGCAGCTGCTAAGCAACGTGTTGTCATGCCATTGCATCGTTGGAAAGCCAAGGATTGGGAAGCCTGCCGCTCAAAGAATCCGTATGAGGTTCCCATTGCTTCCCGTTGGACCACTGTTCAGTTCCGGAATGAGATGCAAGTGCGGATTGTTCATGAACTCTTTGAGCACAACAAGAACAGATATGCCAAGCAGGGGACAATTGATTTTGATCATTGGAGAAACAACATGGAGTATTTTGGTGAGGCACTAGCTCTCTGCGAGGAGTTTGATCTTGTCAAGATCATGTCAGTCAACTGTGACTTTGATGTTCAACTTATCCATCAGTTCTATGCCACGGTTCATTTTGGAGAAGATGATGCGCGCACTCTCACCTTCATGTGTCGCGATGAATTGTTTCACGTTCCCTGGAGGGCTTTCTGCAATGCTATTTGGTACGAGGATACCGGTCTGCAAGGAAGGGGTGGCATTCGCCCTCATGATTTTCCTGAGTCCATGCCTAAGGAGAAGCTTGCCCCTCTGTACATTAGGGGTCGTGGGATTATTGGAGAATCCAAGGATTTGGAGAAGGTCTATGACATCATGCACCGAGTGTTCCGCAATGTGCTTTTGCCCAAGGTGGGCAATCAAGATGAGATTCATAGCTATCTGGTTGATTTGATGGTTGCTATGAAGACCATGGTGGGGACAGGGGCAATGTTTGATGTGTCCAATTGGCTGTGGCATGAGATGTACAACATGGTCATCTACCGTAAAGTCCCAATCTACGCTCCGTTTGTCATGTGCTTTCTGAACTCTGTGTGGGCTGTTCGTCATCCTGGAGAGCTCCTCACTTCTCCAGACAACCTCACTGTTCATGAGGTCAAGCTCCTTAAGAAGAAGAAGCATGCTGAGCCTCGCTTCCCTGAACATGCTCCTGAGGATGACTATGCTACTTCTGACGATGAGGACTTTGAGTTGGAGCCAGGGTCAAGCCTTCATGGGTGGCCAAACTTACTGCCAAGGTGAAGAAGACCTTTTGTCTCCAGGCTGACATCCAGAAGAAGATGTATGAGGCACATGTCAATGAGAAGCTTGCAGGGCGTCGCCAAATCGCAATGATGAAGCACCTCAACATGCAGGTTCAGAGTGGCTCTGAGAAGAGCATCACCCCAGAGGAGCGTTGGATCTCTACCCATAGCACCTGGACTGATGATGAAGCCCATCCCCAGCCATCATCCTTGTTTGCAGCAGCGGACAATGCCATGGAAGAATCTGATCACGACGACGATGACGCCTCTGATGATGAAGATCCAAATGCGACTGAGGAGTCAGAGGAGGACGCCTGAGCTTTGGGTCGCTAGCTTCGCTCTTTTCCTTTTTGGTGTCTTGATGCCAAAGGGGGAGAGGGTTCTATAGGTCTCGGGGATTTGCTTGGGTTGTTTTCTCTTGTTCTTGTGTTTTTGTGTTTGTTTGTGGACTTGTTTCGTTCCGTGCTGTGTGTGAGACTTGCTAGACTTGCTACTCCGTTTATTCGTAGGTCTTTATCATTATTATTGCCTCTAAGTATTATATTGTCTATCCTTTTGAGCTCAGAGTGATGAGTCTATAAAATCTAGGGGGAGTCTAGTCCTGAAAGTGTGCCCATGCTTTCTAACAGCTAGTACTTGTTGGGGCACACATTCAGGGGGAGTTCCGTCTAGATTTCATTGACTTATCTCTTGCAAATCGTGTTGTAGTCATCATCCACCAAAAAGGGGGAGATTGAAAGGGCATTTCCCTACTTTATGTTTTGGATGATGATGACAACCCTTTGTGGTCTAAACGTGTGCTATATGTTTCAGGTTCTCGATGCTTAGGCTTACATCGGATTGCTATTACCTCTCGAAGGAAATGATCGAAGACGTGTCCTATACGGTTTTATTTTCTTTGGTCGTATAGTACCCGTACTATCAAGAGGGAATCCTCATTAGGAAGCTCTGGGGGAATCAGTTCACGTACACTTTTCTCACCCTCTCTTTGCCTTCCTCAGGTGTGTGAGAGAGAGAGAGTTTTCCTTGCCTCTTCCCCTCTTTTCTTTTCTGCTCACTGTTTCTGCCCAGCGGTTGTACCGCTCTCTGGAGCGGTTGTACCGCTGGGTCTTGTCGCTCACCAGCTGTGCTCGAGCGGTTGTACCGCTGCCTCCGGGCGGTGGTACCGCCACCATGCTCTGCAACAGCTGGGGCGGTGGTTCCGTCCATGCACCGCTCAAGTACCGCTCTCGCTTCTGGTTTGATGCGGTTCTTGGGCGGTAGTGGCCCGGTTGGTCCGGTCGTTCCATGATGACCGGTACCACCGGTGGTCCGAGCGGTTCTTCCGCTCAGGACTTAGCCACCCAAGAGCTCAAGGCCATACGGTTGTTCCGGCCAGGCACCGCCCAAGTACCGGTCAAGCTCCTGTTTTGATGCGGTGATTGTGCGGTGGCCAGGCGGTTAGTCCGGTTAATTTTCTTAGCCGGTACTACCGCCCCACTGGTCCGGTTGTACCGCTTGGTAGGGTTCTGCAGATACACCGTGAGTCCCGGTTGTACCGGGACGAGGACCGGTTGTACCGATGTAGTGCTAATTTCGCAGTAACGGTTGGAAATTGAGGGAGACTATATAAGGGAGCTTCTCCCACCTACCTCTCCTACCTTTAACCTCTCTCACTCCACCATTGATGCCCTTCAAGCTCTCTTGCCCGATCTCTCTCTCTAGCCACTCAAACTTGTTGATTTGCTAGGGATTGAAGGAGGAGACCTAGATCTACACTTCCACCAAAGGATATTTGGTTCCCCCATACTTTCTTGTGTGGATTTTGTTACTCTTGGGTGTTTGAGCACCCTAGACGGTTGAGGTCACCTCGGAGCCATATTCCATTGTGGTGAAGCTTCGTGGTTTTGTTGGGAGCCTCCAATTAAGTTGTGGAGAGAGCCCCAACCTTGTTTGTAAAGGTTCGGTAGCCGCCTTCAAGGGCACCAATAGTGGAATCACGACATCTCGCATTGTGTGAGGGTGTGAGGAGAATACGGTGGCCCTAGTGGCTTCTTGGGGAGCATTGTGCCTCCACACCGCTCCAACGGAGACGTACTTCCTCTCAAAGGGAAGGAACTTCGGCAACACATCCTCGTCTCCACCGTCTCCACTCTTGGTTATCTCATGCCTTTATTTAAGCAAGCTTACTTGTTTCATATCTATTGCTTGCTTGTGTACCTATCCTCGTTGCATCATATAGGTTGCTCACCTAGTTGCATTTCTAGACAACCTACTTTGATGCAAAGTTTAACTTGTTAAAGAAAAGCTAAAAATTGTTAGTTGCCTATTCACCCCCCTCTAGTCAACCATATCGATCCTTTCATATGGCCATATGCATAAATGATAAATCAACAAGAAAAAAAAACATCCATGTAAACTAAAACATGGGAATAATCACTTTATTATCCACATGGTACCCAGGTTCATTGAAATGGGAAAGGAAACTAACCATTTGAGATAAAAAGTAATAACAACAATATAACCATATCTTGTTCTGAAGTTGCAAAAGAGAACATTGACACATTGTTCTCACACTTAATCTACAACCTGCAACAACAACGAAAAACATGATCAAAACTGAGAGGGTGGAAACTTTGAAGAAGGCTGATATTAAAAAAAAACAGTAAGAGCTTTAGGCCGAGCATTACCTTCCGTTTCATCCCACGACGTTCTTTCACCGCATGGAAACGTTTAACTATCACTTCATTTGGAATTTCGTTCAACAATTCTTTTTCTACAAAGCAGATAAGGCTATGGTTCATAAAATCATCACTAATTTTGCTACGTAGAGCATTCTTCACAATCTTCATAGCTGAGAAGCACCTCTCAACGGTTGCAGTGGCAACAGGCAAAGTAAGTGCTAGCTTTATAAGTCGGTATACTAAAGGATAAGAAAGATGCTTCTTTGTAGTCACCATTAGTTCAGCCAGATCACCAATATTATTCAAGCTGGCAAACCTTGTATCATGGGTTACATTATCCAAATAGAGATCAAGTTCATGCTCAAGACCCACCAAATCATTGAAGTCATCTGGGTAAAACTGAGCCAATTTCTTCAACTTCTCAACATTATAGTGACCAAACTGATCACTTGGACTCAAAGCTGACATACAACAAAGTAACTCAGAATTGATAACATTGAATCTGCTATTTAACTATTCTACCAACATATCTAGGACAGCAAAGAAACAATCAATCCGATAATGATGCTCATTGTTAATACCGGTCCTTTGCCTTATCTTCTTTGGATTCACGTAATCATTTTCCATGTCCATCACTAAAATGTCATTCTTCTCACAAAAAGAACGTACCTTGTCTAGAAGATCATTCCAACCATGCTCAGATCTAAGCTTTAGTAGCTCTCTCTTAGTAGATTCCACATCTGATATGGCATTAACAATGTCCATGTCCTTTCTCTGAAATGTTTTAGATAGCCCATTTGTTAAAGAAAATATAATCATCATCATGTGTAGATAGAATACAGAATCAAATGATTGAAAATATTTCAGAATCCCACTGGCTTGACGTTTCTTAACAGAATCAGTGCCATCTTCCTCAACATATTCTAGCACTTTAACCACCGATGGAAACATCTTTGACAAACCTACCAAAGTTCTATAGTGAGAGTTCCATCTAGTATCTCCTGGCCTTTGAAGAGAAAGCTCTTGATTTAGTCCAGTTCCTGTAGCAATCTCACCCTTACCAATTGCTTTCCTCACTTTCTTCTTGATGATCCACTCTAAGTTTATCCTTTCTCTTGCAAGATGATCCAACAACAGTCACCATAAGTGATATCATATCAAAGAAATCTCCAACATCAGTAATTTTCTTTGCAATGGCCACAACAACCAAGTTAAGTTTGTGCGCAAAACAATGTACAAAATAAGCTGAACTGTTATCTCTCATAATTTTTGCTTGCAAACCATTGAACTCACCTGCCATGTTGCTTGCACCGTCATACCCTTGTCCTCTCACTTGTTTTAAACTCAAACCAAACTTTGCAATCATAAAATCAATTTTGGACTTGAGAAAAGTAGTTGTAGTCTCCTCAACGTGAACAACACCTACAAACCTCTCATATGACAGTCGACCACTCACGTATCGTAGAACCAATGCCACCCGCTCTTTGTCAGAAATATCACGACACTCATCAACCAATAAGCTGAACACATCACTGCCAATTTCTTGCAAAATACATGACAAGATTTCTTCTGCAAAGCATTCAGTAATACTTTTCTGAATTTTTGGAGACAACATTTGATTATTTTGTGGGGCGTTTTTGAATGCCTTGGCTACAATTTCATTCTGACTAATAGTATATTCCATCAACTGCAAATAGTTTCCCTTATTTACCGACTCTTCTGATTCATCATGACCACGGAATGGTTGTCCTTGATGCAACAAGTATCGACATACAACAATTGCAGCATTGACCCGAATAAGATGCTCAGTTTTCTCAATTGGACATTGCTTGTGTAAGGCTACCGGGATTGATTGATCTATGTTCTCTAGATCCTCACAGTTTTTTAGTGCTCTATTGTGGAAACTGTTGCGATCACCTACATGAGTCACAAATCTTTCCGACTTCTTCCAATTATGAAAGCCATCTACTACAAATGCATCATGCCCAGATTTGTTACCTTTGGTGTTGTCCCTGAATAAATAGCAACACAAGCAATATGCATTGTCATTTGCCTCACTGTACTCTAGCTTAGTACCACCATACTCCTCATACCAATCAGGATTGAAATACCTATTGGTCTTTCCAATCATCCTTGGCTTAAAAGTTTTTGGTTCAGGTCGATGGGGCCCCCACATCAAGTATTTTCTTCGTATGTCCTCATGCTGATTGGGATTGTAATATATAATCCTCCTCCTTTTAGATGGATCCCTAGGAAGCTTCTCCAAATCAACTAGTTCGGGCATCGTGGAAGTTGTTGATTTTTTAAAAAACCTCTCCATTAGTTGTCCTGTAATATTAAGTGCCAATAGTTCAAACCTCAATGAAAAGAGGTTTGAACTGATCTAATTACACAAACTGATAATTTATACATAGGAGTTAACAAGACTAAGATGTTTTTAACATAGAAACAAACAAACAAAAAGCTTGAAGAAAAACATTCTAGGGATTTACCTTGATGTCAATTGAAGTTAGGGAATTGCAGGAGATCAGGAGATTGGATCACCGTCGACTGTCGCCGTGTTGCCGCAGTGCCGCTGCAACGTCGCCGGCCAGGTCGCTAGGAGCGCCATCGAGCAGCAAGGGACGGACGAGGATCGAGGGGGAGTCGACGATTGCCGGCGGCGCCGCAGCGAGCCGGTGACTCGCGGCGGTTCGAGATTGAGGCGATACGATAGGCGAGGGCTTTCTTTAGTCCCGTGCGTTTTTTTCTTAGGAAAATCCCAGTCCGTATTTTTTCTTAACAGGAGGCGTTGCAGGCTGCGTACATGTGTTGATGTGTAGGCAGGGGAGTTACGCTACGGGGCTGTTGGCAATCCTTTTTACTGGGCTTACTTTTTTAGTATTGGGCTTCTAAAATATCTAAAGAATTAGGCTTAGTGGGGGCACGTCATTAGCCTTTGTGGGGGCACTAATGAATCACATGGTACTACTATACCTCGATGGAAAAAATCAAGTGGGGCCAGCTGCCCCCACGGCTCTTCACGTAGGTCCGCCCCAGCTCCAGCCGTTGGCCCCCTCCAGGCGGCGATTTTAAGCGCCCCCTGGGGCGAGCCGGCGCTTAAATCGGCGCGGGGGCGAGCGGGTTCCCAGCCGCTCGCCCAGGGTCGCCCCGGACGCGTTTTTTTATTTTTAAAAAAGCTGAATTCGACGAAGTTCGGCAAAGTTCGGCTAAAAATCGGCAAACTTGATATTCATATTAAACATGTTCAACGTTTTACATACATTATTAAAAAAACTAATCTATGGGGCGAAGAACTCGATCAGCGCGGCGAAGTCGCCGACGTCGCCGCCGTCCTCGTCGGCGGCGGCGGCCTTCTCCTTCTTGATGGCGCGGCCGCCCCTACTGGACCCCTGCCCGGCGTCTCCATGGCGGACAGGCGGTGGCGGCGCGTCGTCGTCGTCGCTGTCGTCGAGGACGACGATGCCTCCCTCGTCCCGGCCACGGCGACGAGCTTCGAACCGCACGAGGGCGGCGCACTGGCGCTCCCTCTCCGTCTGCACCCAGTCGTCGCGCGCCCATTGGAGGGCCACTTCTTCGTCGAGCACCTCCTCCTTGATGCCGCTGGCGAGCCCGGGCTCCATCTTCACGGCGGGGAGCCCTGGCTCCGTCTTCGGCTTGACGAGTCGGGGAGGAGCCGAGGACGAGGCATGGACGCCGCCTTCGTTGATGACGATGTCGACCGAGCGTTTGCGCCGGCCGAGCGGGGTCTCCGCTACGAGCTCGGCCTTGACGCCGAACACCGCCGGAGAGCCGGAGGAGTGGGAGGAAGAACGGGACGAGGACGACGAACAGGAGGAAAACCTCCTTGGCATCCATTGCCCGGCGCCGCGGCGGGCCACCGAAGCGACGGCCGGTCCCCGAGGGTATGCGAGCGACATGTTGTTGCCGCCCTCGAGGAGCGCGAGAACCTCGCCGAGTGTCCGGCCGGGGACGGACCACCACAGGCGTCGCCCCTCGCCGTTCCACTGGCCGCCCGCCACTACCGGTGCCCCGTTGGTGGAGGCGAGGTGTTGCTCTTGGCGGCGCTGGAAGTACGCCGCCCATGCCTCGTGGTTGTCGGCGGCGTACTGCGGGGAGGCGCGCTGCTCCTCGGTCAGCGACGACCGAATGCGGTCGAGCTCGTCGGCGAAGAGATCGGGGCGCGCGACGACGTCCAGCAGGGGGGACGGGGAAGCCTCCGGCGTTGAGCCTCCATCCTGTCGGCCCAGCCCGCATGTCTGGAGGCGTCGGAATGTTGGCCTCGAAAAGCATGTACTCCTCCCACGTTTGCAGCGCATCGCCGAGGAACCGCTCGCACATTGTCGTGGATGGGGCTGGGAGAGAGGAGAGGATCGTCGGCGGTGTACAGAGACATAGAGGTTCGTCGGCGGAGAGAGAAAGAGAGCACGACGTCTGTGGCCAATGGCCGGGGGGCGCTTTTTATAGCCCTCGGGGAGGCGTGCGTATGCGGGGCGGGGGAGGGGGCGGCGCCGCGCCACCCGTGAAGAGCCGCCCCGTGAGGAATCAATGAAAGGCTGACCGGCGGCAGCCTTGGCATTGATTCCCCGCGGGAAACCGAGGCGTTCGCAGGACGACGAGGCGAATGTCGCTGACTCAGCGGGCCTGCGGCTCTTTCGTGCCAAAACCATTTCGCCCGGTGCCCACGAGCGCCCTCAGCGCGCCGGGTTCGGCCTGGGTCCGTCGGCGCCGAATTCGGCCTGAGCCGGCGAAAATTGGGCTTCTGGGGACGTGACTAGGCCGATTTTTGTGCGCCGGCGCGAAAAAATCGCCTGGGAAGGGCGTGTTGGGGGATTGGCTGGAGATGCTTTAGAGATAAGGTTGGGGGAAGTGGTGGGCCGCTTGACACAGGCCACGTGGCGCGTAGAGGAGGTGGTTTACGAGATGGAAAAATCAGTCGGTTGATTTAGAAACTTTCCCTTTTGTTTTTTGGAAAAAGCTTACCTTCTACCGGCAGATCGCGTGCGTCCGTCTGCCGGCTCCTTGGCCGTTTGATCGTGTGTTAATCAGACGGTCAACAGCATCCCTGTGTCCGCCGAAGCCGCGTCTGTTTTCCTGCAACTCACCTGTTGTTTCAAGATAATCATTCATGCAACCGGGTAACAGCAAGGGGTTTCGGGCCTCGTCGGGAAGCCGCGTCAGTTTCTTGCAGCTCACTTGTTGTTTCAAGACAGTCATTCCTGCAACTGGGTAACAATAGGCGGGTTTCGGGGCTCGTCTGGATTAGAGGTCGAGCGGATGGATTTGGGAGCCGGCGGACGGGCGCGGCGGCGCAAAGCGTTGGGCCACCATGCCTTATCCATCGCGGTGGCGAAGACGACTTGCTCGGGATCGGCGACGACTCACGCAGGTACGAATCAGAGATCGGCGGTTTCTGCAACAATGATCTTGTTTCAGAAATAAAAAACAATTCAGTTGTGAAGTTTATTTTAGCAATAGGATCTGGTTTTAAAAAGTTTCTGCAACGCAGGTCTTGTTTCAAAAAAAAATGGTTCGGCAGCGAAGTTTTTTTCCTGCAACATGGGTCTTGCTTCAGAAACATAGCCCCGGTTGAAGAAAGCGTTGGAGGAGCACACGATGTTAGAGCGTACGAGGCCAAGCATTTCAACACGACGCATGTTTCAGAAACATAGCTTCAGTTGCATAAATCGTCAAAGGAGTGCCAAGCGTGGGAGCTCGTCGCCGTCATGCTAGACTAGAGGCCGCGACTGTTCTCGAAGCAGCCCCCCTCGGTGAGCTCAATTTGCGTCAGATCCAACATGGTGCGCCATAGTGTTGCAGAAACTTCAATTTAGTTCCTGCACACCAGCGGCGGGCTGATTTTGCGGTGGGTTGGTGCTGGCGCCGTGCAAGGCGCGACTCTGTCGAGGCCGGGGGATAAAGTGTTGTTTCCGCAACAGAGCGTTCGTTGCGGGAAATAAAGAGCGAACATGCAGGACGTGGACATTAGATCGGACGGCTATCAGTTCGGGCATCCAATGGCCGTCAAGACGACGGATAAAATCTAAACATCCGCCGGCGGACGCATAGCGTCACCCTTTTTGAAAAAAGCTTACCTTCCACCTTGACATTGCTGGACCAACATGGTAGAGTATCCAACCTTACTACCCAGGGATCCCAAGGTAGCATACAACATACTTTCCATAGTACCACCGGCTATTGGGGCTTTGAAAAGTTTGTCGAGAAATCAAAGCTGCGACAGCAGCTTGCCCTCACCGGGGACTCCTTCACAGTCAGATGTGTCTTGACTGTCATCAAAAAGCATCAGGCAGAAGATGTGCACACGGCCGTCGCCCCGCTCCCGCATTCCAACCTGCACAAACACTTCCTAGATATGTTGAAGGGTGGGGAAGGCGCGGACATGACCTTGACCGTCGCAGGCCAGTCGTTCTTCGCGCATAGATGTGTGCTCTCCGCAAGGTCCCCGGTGTTTAAGGCTGAGCTCTTTGGTAAGATGAATGAGACTCTGGCGCAGAGCATCAAGATCGATGGCATGGAACCCTCCATCTTGGAGGCACTCCTCCACTTCATCTACACGGATTCTCTGCCGGATGACCGACATGCGGATGATAGACACACAGAGATGCAGCACCTGCTGGTTGCCGCGGATCGATACGGAGTCGATAGGTTAATGGCGATATGCGAAGGGAAATTGCGTCGAAGCATCGGCGTGCAAACCGTCGCAACGACCCTCGCTCTAGCGGAGCAACACCACTGCGTGCACCTGAAAAGGGCATGTCTTGAATTTTTGTCTTCCCGAGATGTCCGCCAAGGTGTCAAAGAAACAGATGGATTCAAGCATCTCGTAACAAGCTGCCCATCGGTTATTCTCGAGATTTTCGACAAGCCTCCCCCACAATCCTGAATATGGGTATATAGCATGGTTTAGGGTTTACTCATATCGGGTGGATGTTCACACTCTTTTTGAAATGTATGTGTGATTTTGACTTAATGAGTTAATGGCACCGTAAACTCTACATAATCTAGATTATCCAATTTTTGTTCCTTCTCTTGTCTTTATTTTGGTATCTGTAACTTTTCTTGTGGCCATTACGTGACTTAAAATGTTTGTTCTTGACGTATTGGTACCATTAATTCCGTGTATTTGTCGTGATTAATTCTATTCTTTTTCTTTGCACCTTGGATCTTTATAGAATCAGACACTTTATCAGACTATCACACTGGTTGTACTTCATATCAGTTTGGTATATACATGAAAAATATACTGGTCATCGAAGAAAAACTAAATGTTAGAAGTCAGACGTCCGTTCTAGGCGTTTTTGGAGCGAAACTGGTGCCCCTCGTTGGATCTGACACACGAATCTTGCCGCTAAGGCGATTGTCATGTCTGCAGCAGATATGTTTCTGCCACACGTCGTTATTCCCATTTTCCTTCTCTCCCCTCACTCAAAATCACTCTTCTTCAGACACTATATATAGCATTGAGAAGCACAGAGGCGCTTCCCTCTGTCCTCCAGCGCCGTGTGCTCCCCTCCTGACCGGAGCAACCTAGCACGTGAATGTTGGCTAATGGAGGGGCACCAAGGGTGTTGTCGTCCCACGCGGCGGAAGCGTCAAGCTGGCGGAGCAACTCGCCGCATCCTCCAACTCTCTGCAACCTCCAGGGCACGCGACCCGCTGCGGCAGGCAAGCGGCGCATGCTACTCAACGTCATCGGTGGGACTATGGATAGGTTAATGGAGGAGTGGACGGTGTCACTGATGGCATTGCGCCTGTGGGTTGCGCCTTCCAAATAAAATTTCAGCCCAGAAGTGAACTATTTCGAGTCAGGCTCGGTTTGGTTGCGTCGGTTCGATTGTGTGGTGGTTAGGTCAGTTGCTCTTGATCTTCCTCTGCTTGGACCTTGGAACACTTGTGTCCGACTTAGATGGTATTCTTTGATGTTCTGTATATGTGTTTCTTTAGTCTCTATCCCCAAGCCCCAGTGTCATTTTTTTGGCGTTTTGTTCTTTGGTTTCCTCCCAGTTTTTTACCGGGCTTTGTGGTTTTTGGCATATTTTCCCTTTATAAACATGGCCACTTTGTATTTTCTTCTTTTTCGCAATCTTAATGAAACCGGCAGAGCTCCTGCCACTGGTGGAAAAAAGGCCTTTGGTCGCGGTTCGCAACTGCCATTAGTCGCGGTTGCGCAACCGCGACCGACCGGGCGCGACTAAAGGCCCCGCCCCTTTAGTCGCGGTTGCTTAAGAACCGCGACTAAAGGCCCGTCCACGTGGGCGCCAGGTGGCCGTCGGGGCGGAGGACCTTTAGTCGCGGTTCTTCTGGCCAACCGCGACTAAAGGCCGCCGCAGGTTTAGGGTTTTAGCCCCCCCCCCCTAAACCTCCCCCCTTAAACCTGTTTTCTGTTTAATTTGTATTGTTTTATTTCTTTTGTGCTTTATTTTAATTTTGAAGGAGTTTCATATATTCTACGGTACTACATACATGCATATGAATGTACAATTTCAAATAAATTTGAAATTAGAACCAAAAAGAATTCAAGAGGAATATACAATATATATTCAATATCATCGGATGACCATATACAATTTTGAACAAGTTTCCATACATGATTTAATGCATATAAAGTTCTACGTCCTCGTAATAGTGTTCTCCTTTAGGATGGAGGACTTCCCTGCTGAACCATCCAGCTAGTTCCTCTTGAAGTGGTCGGAAGCGAGCTTCTGGACTAAGCATCCACCGGAGGTTATTCCTCTTAGCATTGGTATCACTCGGAACCCGCTCAGAGGTGTATCTCCGGATCATCTCACAGACATAGTATCCACATAGATTGGTCTCCGGTGGCTGAATATCCCCAGCATTCTTAGCCTTTAACATTTTGAATTCTAGCTCTTTTTTGAATTCACCGACCTTTGTATCTACGAACCGTCTCCAAACCCTACGAGGCAAAGAAAATTAAATGAACAAGAGAGTTATTAATTAGTTACTTGATATTAGGAAATGAACGAAATAGGCCGATCGATATAGAGCGCAAATGAATGAAAATAATTACTTCTGCAGCATTCTTCTCATGCCGCCCCAAAGCTTTGGATCCATATTCACAGAGTCGTGGACGAGACATTCTGAGGTGTTAACTTTAATTACTAGCAGAATCCAGTGGAACCTGCGGACACGATACATGCACAGTACGTCATGCATAACTCATCGATTAGCCGGCCACATACCATGCATGGAGTAAACAAAAGAGAATGTGCTCAAGACAGAAACACTCACTCAAAATGGTAAGGAAATAGAATATCACTTTTGAGTTCCTGCTTTGTAAGAAACTGCCACAGGTCTGCCTCCACGTCGGCGGGGTAACGCTCCAACACATGTCCATTAACGATGTGTGGGTCAATGAACCCAACATCATGGATGTTCCTTACTCTGCATTCCTTAATCTTCATTCTGCATGTATAATAGCGGACACAACAATATAGTTAGGACATATATATAGTGCAGGCAATATGAACGAGATGGGGTAGAAATTAATAAATCACTTACAGAACGTAGCAACTGATGATAGATTTATCGAGCTCGCGCAGATTGAAAAGCTGGAACAATTCACTCAGTTCAATTTGTACATAGTAATGTTTGAAGTGATGCTCATGTCTAACTTCCGCATAAATATATTCTTTGGCGTTTTTATTTTTTATGTAACCGTTGTACCATTTCAGCAGACCTTTCATTTGTGGAGGTAGATCCTTTTCCTCCGCAGGCTCGACGAGAGGCCCATTCTTGACATATGTAATTACTACCTCCTTCACTGGCGCCTCATCAAGGCCTAACAGTTCACGAAGAGTAATACCTAAGTTGGCCGCTTGTTCTCTAGCACTCGTTACAGTCAATCCCTGTGCTGCCGCAGCTTGTATGATCTCGGGGGCATCAGGACAGAAGGCTTCCACTATAAGCGGGGCAATCGATTGTTTACTTTGTTCCCCGAGCTGGGCAACTTGTTTCCCGCTTTTTTTACTTTCGGCCTTCTCCCGCTCTTTGTTCTCCTTGAACATGAGTGCCTGCCTGCGAAGTTCACGTGCATAGTCGTTAGGCAGATTCTTCGCGGCTTGGGACGGTGTGCTCAAAAATGACTTAGCCCACTTCTTTTGCTCATCAGAAAATACTGGCTTGGGCTCGGGCTCTGTTTTCTTCTTGCAGTCCGCCTTCCATTTCTCCAAATCAGCAGCCGCGGCCGCGTCGACTTCCTCGGCACTACGTTCCCAAGGCCTTGTGGGGAGAGGCTTCAGTGATGGCTCCGGTACCTTTGTGGTCTTAGGTACATAAGGGTCCGGGTTAATAATCCAGGACTGCTTCTGCTTCTTTGCCGGAGGTGGATTGGGGGGCGGCGTCTGATCACCCGCCGGACGAGGACTGGGGGGCGGCGGCTGATCACCCGCCGGACGTTGTGGACTGGGGGGCGGCGTCGGCTGACGTGACGGAGGTGTAGGTGAACCGCCACCACCACCACCACCACCCACCCACCACCACCGTAGGGGGGTGGACTTGTTGTCCTTGGCGCCTCGCCTGGAAACTTGATAAACTTCTTTTGCCATAGAATGAAATGGCGCTTGACATCTCCAAGTCTTTTCTCCCCTTCAGGTGTAGCAATGTCAATCTCCAGGTCCCCAAACCCTTGGACTATGTCCTCCACCGTGACACGAGCATAGCCATCTTGAATGGGGTTGTTGTGGTGGAGTGCTCCAGGTAAACATGGTAAAGCACTGCCGATGGCTACCTTCATGGACATGTTCCCGATAGGATAATACAGATGACATTCTTTCATCTCCTTTATATCGTCCACGGGGTAGCGAGGAGGCTCCGATGAAGTAATTTCGACCACCAGAGGCTCCGGTGCAGTAATTTGGACCACCAGAGGCTCCGGTGGGGCCTTCGTGGAAGCCACGCTGCTTCTCCGCTGCTGGCTTCCGAGATCCGCTGGATGATCTTCATGCTGCACCCGAGCTGCATCTCTTTCGGCTACTAGTACACTCATGGTTTTCTTCATCACCTCCATTTCCGATGCCAACCGCGCCACAACATCTGCTTCCTGATCCATCTTTCTCTTACGGCTTCTGTAACCGTACGGGTCATCGTTCTGGGGGAACCCTATTTTCCACGGAATGTGCCCCATGCCTCGTACACGTCCTCCGTGTTCAGGATTCCCGAGGGCTTTTGTCAGCGCGTCGTTCTCTCTGTTGAACTTGATCTTCCCCTGTTGAGCATCCCTCATTGCGTTAATAAGGGCTTGGGTGGGTTTAATTAATTTGCCCCGGTAAACACACTCCCCTGTCTCCGGGTTCAGCGTTCCCCCATGCCCGTACCACCAGCTTTTGGCCCTTGGGTCCCATCCCTCCGTACCTGGACGGATTCCTCGCGCCCTCAGCTCGTTCTCCATCTTCTCCCACCTAGGCTCCCAAAGGCGATACCCTCCTGGCCCCATAACATGATTGTACTCCTTCTTAGCCGCATTTTCCTTATTTTTTTGATATTTGAATGAACTGCTCCGATTTCTTTTGCTTCACAAATTCTGGCCAATCATCTTTCAGTTTCTCATATTGTCCTTTGAAATCCGGAGTCTTGTTCTGCTTGACAAAGTCATGGGCTAGATTTTGCTTGAATTTCCGGAATGCGTCGGCCATCTTATGAAGAGCGAACTGTTTGACTAGCCTCCTCCTCTCCTTGTTTTCCTCAATCTTGTTACCCTCCTCATCGAATTTGTTGTATTCCGGAGGTAGAACGAAATGTTCCATAAGCTTCTTGAAGCAATCTTTTTTTGTTCTCTTATCGACAAAAGTGAAACCATCAATTCGTGCCTTCTTTGGCTCATTCCACTCCTGGACGGTGATCGAGACGTTGTCTCTAACAATGGCTCCGCATTGGCTGACAAACTTGGTGGCGTTCTTGCGGGGCTCCAGCGGCCTGCCGGTTGCACTGTCGACAACCTCGATGGTGCATGTTTCTCCTTGTTTCATCGTCTTGGTTGCGCCACGCTTTGACGACGTACTCGATTGTTTCGACGATCCGGCCGAGGGCTAAAATAAGAAAGAGTCGCGCGCGTTAGTACACACATATTTATTCAAATCAGTTAGTTTGTATCACTAGAGGCTCAATGTATATATATACCTCGGCGCCGGAGGTGGTTGCTACTTCCATTTGAAGATCGTCGTTTATCGACGTTTGTTCGGCATCATCTTGCTGACGGCGCCCTTCATCTTCACCGTCAAGGTTCAGATAAGAAGAGATATCATCTTCTTCTTCTCCGGTCGGCACATATTGAATATCGCCGTTTATGATGCCGAACATATGTGCTTCACCGTCCGGATCATAGTTGTCCATAATCGGGTCAGCTCTATCGTCCGCCATTATGTCAGTCCTGAAAACATGTAGTAAAAACAAATTAATTAAGTGAAGAAGGGGGGCGGTGGCGGTGGCGGTGGCGAAAGGGCGGTGGCAAAAGGAGGGGGCGAGGAAGGGGTGGGAGAGGGTGTCGCGGTAGAGCGCGAGATGGGTGCTCCGTAGTCGAACTTGGGGTCGCCGGCAGTCTCGGGGTCTAACGCGGCAGTAGGTCGTACCGGCGAAAGGGGGAAACATCCGGGAAAGTATCCCCGGTGATTCGCGTTTTCGGACAGATGAACCGGAGGGGAAAGTTACGTGTTTGCTATGCTAGGGATGTGTGGCGGACGAACGGGCTGCGTATCCGGATCCGCCTCATCGTTCTGAGCAACTTTCATGTACAAAGTATTTTCATCCGAGTTACGGATTATTTTATATTAATTTTTAAAGTTTTATATCATTTTTAGAATTAACAGAATTAATTAAATTGTCTGTTAACTAATTAACCAAGTTAATTAGATTAATTAATAGATTAGTTATATTAGTTATTTAATTAGGTTTACTAAACACAATTAATTAAGTTAATTAATTTAATTAACTGATTAATTAATTAATATATTTATTTATTTATTTTCTAAATTCTCTTCTCTCCTTTTTTTAAATCGTTTCTGGGGCGTGGGCCCCAATTGTCATTGGGCCAGGGGGCCTTAACGGGCGCCGGCGCTAGCGGGCAGCGGGTACGAGCCGGGCACGAGCTCCGGCGGCCAAGGGCCGCGATGGCGCCGGCCGGAACAGGGCGGCAGGGCGGAGGGGAAGTGGCCGGTCCGGCGAGCGCGCAACCGGGACGTGCGGGAGCCGCGACGCGGCGCCGCCATGCAGAGGCGGGCGCGGCGACGGGACGGGCCGGCGGGCGCAGCGTTCGGAGGGGGCCGGGGAGACGGCCGGACGGGGCCCGATGGGGAGCTCACCAAGGAGAGGGCGGCGATGCGCGGGGAGGACCGACGAAGGAGAGGCGGGGACGGGCAGTCCGGCGCGATGGGGGCGAGGGCGACGGCGGGCGGCAGGGCGGCGGGCGGGCGGCAGGCAGGGCACGGGCGGAGGCGGCGGAGGCGGGCAGGGCACGGGCGGAGGCGGCGGGCAGGGCTTCGGCGTCGGCGTCGGCGTCGAGGCAGGGCTTCGGCGTCGGCGTCGGCGTCGGGGCAGCGCTTCGGCGTCGAGAGAGAGCAGAATGGGAAGTGGCAAAACTGCTAAGTGCAGTATTTATGGACGCACCTTTAGTCGCGGTTGGAGAGGCGGACCGCGACTAAAGGTACCCTTTAGTCGCGGCCCGCACCCCAGCCGCGACTAAAGGGTACCCTTTAGTCGCGGTCCGCCTCTCCAACCGCGACTAAAGGGTTTTGGCGCCGCCTCCGTTCCCGCGCAGAAAGACCCTTTAGTCGCGGTTGGAGAGGCGGACCGCGACTAAAGGTTACCCTTTAGTCGCGGCCCGCCACCCCAACCGCGACTAAAGGTATCCTTTAGTCGCGGTCCGCCTCCCCAACCGCGACTAAAGGGCTGTGCTAGAACTGGCGCGGTGCGGTGGGATGTTTAGTCCCACCTCGCTAGCCGAGAGGCTTCGACAGTGGTTTATAAGCGCGGCTGCGCTTACCACTTCGAGCTCCTCTCAAATGCAGGCTTACGGGCCTATTCTGTCACTGTGTGCCTGTGGGCCTACTGGGCCTTCTGCGGGCCTGAATCATGGCCCTTTAATGGGTTTCTAGTCGTATTCAGGCCGTGGTGGCCCAGTAGGTGGCATATTTTCTTTTTTTCTTCCTTTTTTCCTTTTTCCTTTTTTCTTCTGTTTTTTCTTATGTTTTCTTCTGTTTGTTTTTTCTTCTGTTTTTCCTTTTTTCTTCTGTTTTTTTCTTCTGTTTTTTTCTTCCTTTTCTTCTGTTTTTTCTTCTGTTTTTTTCTTCCTTTTTTCCTTTTTCCTTTTTCTTCTGTTTTTTTCTTATGTTTTTCTTCTGTTTGTTTTTTTCTTCTGTTTTTCCTTTTTTCTTCTGTTTTTTCTTCCTTTTTCTTCTGTTTTTTCTTCTGTTTTTTTCTTCCTTTTTCCTTTTTCCTTTTTTCTTCTGTTTTTTTCTTCTGTTTTTTTCTTCTGTTTTTCCTTTTTTCTTATGTTTTTCTTCTGTTTGCTTTTTTCTTCTGTTTTTTTCTTCTGTTTTTTTCTTCATTTTCAAATCTTAAAAATACAATTATATATCAAAAAAATCAGAAAAATAAAACTAATTCATTTTAAAACCCCTTGAAGGTTTGACAAAAGGTTTGATACAATAAATTATTACACATCATTTCTTCCCTTGTGTCCCTGCTTGCTTACGATTGTGCCGTATCCATGGAGCATCCTCATCATTTAACTTAATGCTTGGGTCGGTGTTCACTTTGAAGGGCGGAATTTCAGCAAACATATTATAATCTTCTGACATGTCTGTCTTGTCCTCCACTCCCACGATGTTTCTTTTCCCTGAAAGAACAATGTGGCGCTTTGGATCATCGCATGATGCACTGATCGTTTTCTTATCTTTCCGTTTCCTCGGTTTGCTACTCATGTCCTTCACATAGAAAACCTGAGCGACATCTTTCGCTAGGACGAATGGTTCGTCAAGGTAACCAAGATTGTTGAAATCCACCATTGTCATTCCGTATTGCTGGTCCACCTTTACCCCACCTCCTGTTAGCTTGAACCATTTGCACCGGAACAAAGGGACCTTAAAGGAGGGTCCATAGTCAAGTTCCCATATCTCCTCTATGTAACCATAATATGTGACCTTTTGCCCATTCTCGGTTGCTGCATCAAAGCGGACACCACTGTTTTGGTTGGTGCTCTTTTTATCTTGGGCGATCGTGTAAAATGTATTCCCATTTATCTCGTACCCTTGGAAAGTCGTTATAGTCGAAGATGGTGTCTTGGCCAACATGTACAGCTGATCTACAACATCATTGTTATTCATTAAATGTTTTCTCAACCAACTGCCGAAAGTCTCCATGTGGGCCTTCCTAATCCAGGATTCAGGCTTCCCCGGGTTGTCCGAGCGTAAAATATTCTTGTGTTTCTCAAAGTACGGAGCCACCAAGCTGGAATTGGTCAGTACAGTGTGGTGTGCTTCAGTCAGAGAATGGCCGTCCATACATATCGTTGATTTCCTTCCGATCGTGCCTTTTCCACTTAGTCTCCCCTCGTGCCGCGATCGAGGAAGACCAATCGGCTTAAGGTCAGGAACAAAGTCAACACAAAACTCAATTACCTCCTCATTTACATAGCCCTTGGCGATGCTTCCTTCTGGCCTAGCACGGTTACGAACATATTTCTTTAATACTCCCATGAACCTCTCGAAGGGGAACATATTGTGTAGAAATACAGGACCGAGAACGAAAATCTCTTCGACTAGGTGAACCAGGAGGTGCGTCATAATATTGAAGAAGGATGGCGGGAACACCAACTCGAAACTGACAAGACATTGGATCACATCGTTCTGTAACCGTGGTAGAACTTCTGGATTGATTACCTTCTGAGAGATTGCATTGAGGAATGCACATAGCTTCACAATGGCTACTCGAACATTTTCCGGCAGGAGCCCCCTCGGAAGCAATCGGAAGCAATTGCGTGCCCGTCAGCTCCCTTCGGAACTGATTGTCCGCCAGGACCCTTTCCAAAGATGACTTTCAAATCCTTGACCATATCAAATACCTCAGCACCAGTGCGTTCCGCAGGCTTCGGCCGGTGATCTGCCTTGCCGTTGTAATGCTTGCCTTTCTTTCTTACTGGATGAATTTTCGGAAGAAATCGACGATGCCCAAGGTACACGTTCTTCTTACAATTTGGCAAATGTACACTTTCAGTCTCATGTAAGCAGTGCGTGCATGCATTGTATCCCTTATTTGACAGTCCCGAAAGGTTACTAAGAGCAGGCCAATCGTTGATGGTTACGAAAAGCAACGCTCGTAGGTCAAATTCCTCTTGTTTGTGCTCATCCCACACACGGACACCACCCCACAGCTGTAAAAGTTCATCAACTAATGGCCTTAGGTACACATCGATGTCGTTGCCGGGTTGCTTCGGACCTTCGATGAGCACTGGCATCATAATGAACTTCCGCTTCATGCACAACCAAGGAGGAAGGTTGTAGATGCATAGAGTCACGGGCCAGGTGCTATGGCTGGAGCTCTGCTCGCCAAAAGGATTCATGCCATCCGTACTTAGAGCAAATCTTATGTTCCTTGCGTCAGCTGCAAAATCTTTGAACCATCTGTCGATCTTTCTCCATTGCGTTCCATCTGCGGTGTGTCTCAACTCCCCGTCCGACTTACGGTCCTCTTTGTGCCATCGCAACAACTTGGCATGCTCTTTGTTCCTGAACAGACGTTTCAACCGTGGTATTATAGGAGCATACCACATCACCTTGGCGGGAACCCTCTTCCTGGGTTTCTGGCCCTCAACATCGTCACCAGGGTCATCGCCTCTGATCTTATAACGCAATGCAGTGCATACCGGGCATTCATTCAAATTCTCGTATTCACCGCGGTAGAGGATGCAGTCGTTGATGCATGCATGTATCTTCAGAACCTCTAAACCTAGAGGGCAGACAACCTTCTTTGCTTCGTACGTACTGGCGGGCAACTCGTTATCCTTTGGAAACATATTCTTCAACATTTTCAGCAAGTTTTCAAATGCCGAGTCAGCTACACCTGCCTCTGCCTTCCATTTCAGCAAATCCAGTGTGCAGCCCAGCTTTTTCAGACCATCATCGCATCCGGGGTACAGCGCCTTTCTGTGATCCTCTAACATGCGATCCAAATTCTCCCTCTCCTTTTCAGTTTCGCAGCGTCTCCGTGCATCAGCAATGGTCCGACCAAGATCATCAACGGGATCATCACGTGCCTCTTCTTCACCTTCCCCTTCACCTTCAGCATCCTCCATGAAAGTATCACCGAAATGAGCAAGATAGCTTTCATCGATGAAATCATCCCCTTCTTCATCTTCTTCCATTATAACCCCTCTTTCTCCATGCTTGGTCCAACAATTATAGCTTGGCATGAAACCGTGCCGAAGCAGATGCATGTGAACATCTCTTGAGGAAGAGTAACCCTTCTGATTCTTACAGATAACACATGGACAGATAACAAAACCCCCCTGCTTGTTCGCATTAGCCACTACGAGGAAATCTTTCAAACCCGTAGTGAACTCGCCGGAGAGTCGGTTACCGTACATCCATTGCCGATTCATCTGCATTATTATAATATAAAATATATAATTAACCATCATGCATTTGTTAAACTAACTAGCTACAAATAATATAAATTAAACAATGAACTGCACACATGCATATTTTATCAATGACACACATGCATGAAAGGTTCAAGTTGCTAACCGCGATCGAGGAGGAAAAAATAAATGAGGAACCTCAAGTGTGGCTCCAACACTTCATATCATGTTTGTTTCACCCTCTTAGGGCATTTCATCAAACACCTTGTGTGCATAAGAGGAACCAAAAGCAAACCTACACCCCCTTGTGAAGCTTGTGAAGAGAAGTGGCACCAAATGGCTAAGTGAGCGTGCTGAACTGGTATATATAGGGGAGGAGCTTTAGTCGCGGTTGGCCTGGCCAACCGCGACTAAAGGCCTTTGCGCACCTTTAGTCGCGGTTGGCCTGGCCAACCGCGACTAAAGCTCGCGGGCTTTAGTCGCGGTTGGCCAGGCCAACCGCGACTAAAGGCCTTTGGGCACCTTTAGTCGCGGTTGGCCTGGCCAACCGCGACTAAAGCCCGCGAGCGCCCTGGGCCCAGGCATTTGGTCGCGGTTCATCTGCCGAACCGCGACTGAAGACTTCATTAGTCGCGGTTCCTACAGTTTCGCGACTAATGAGGCTGGACGGAAGCCTCTTTTTCTACTAGTGTGCCTTGCATTGTAAAAGAAAAAACAAATAGCTACCGTGGACAAAAAGATACATATTGCACAATATTTACTCCCTCGTCATTTTCTGCTATGTATGGAGGCGAGGCAATTCCTATTTGGCTCTGGTTTCTACCGTTTTTACAAACCGGCAAGCTGAGGTAACCAACTCACCAACCTAGGTGTTGTGGTAACGTTACTATTTTTCCTTTAATAGTAGAGACTAGTAAATGCGCACGTGCAACATACATTAATATTTAGACAATATATTATTTGCACGCGGATATTAGGTGTGCTATTATTTGTGTGTTGATTTCTGTGATTAGTCAATGTTGTTAATTTGGAAGTATATTAAATGCATGTGAATATTAAGTAGGATATTATTTACATGTTATTATGTGATTAACACTATATTTGACATCAAATTAACTGCACGCTAAACGTGTTGAGCGCTCGACATCGAAGCAGGCTAGGTCGTTGGATTGACATGATTTGATGGCCGAGATTCATTGGATCTGCCCCTTTGAATCTTTTTATATTGGTATAGATATAGATACAACGCCACAAAAATCAGCGTTTCCCCCTTTTTTTCCTTTCTTTTTTTTCTTTTCCATTTTTCTTTTATGTTGTGTGGAAATGCGTGAACTTTTCTCATTAAATACGATGAAGTTGTTTCAAATTCGATGAACTTTTTTTAGATCCGATGATCTTTTTTCCACTTTTGACGAACTTTTTCAAATTCGATGAACTTTTTTCAAAGTCAATGATCTTTTTTAAAACCGACGAATTTTTTCAAAATATGCAATATTTTATTTCAAAATTATGATTTTTTTGTTTAAAACCAATGAATTGTTTTCCAAATCAATGAATTGTTCTTTCAAAGTCTATGAACCTTTTTCATTTTGGTGACTTTTCTTAAAAATTGATAAACTTGTTTGAGGGATTTTCGCAAAAATAAATTGAGGGATCGAGAGCGGTCTTATTTTTCGAGGAATCGTGATCGGGAAGGAATCGAATAGGGCCGGCCCATGAGGTGGGGCGCCTTGGCGCCAGCTATCTGTTCGGGCCTGACTCATTGTGGACAATGTTTTAAACCTTTGATGTGTGTTTTCCTTCACTAGTATTGGCCCATCCAATTCTTTTTAAAAGTATTGGCCCATCTACCCTCGTTCTATCATAGCACGCCTTCTCAAAAAAAAAAAAAAACTAGCCCAGCACGCTTACGCCGCACCGGAAACTGACAGCCAGAGGCCGAGAGCAGAGAGGACACCCCACCGCGCCGTAAGAGAATAGTTTGATCGATATGTTCTTTCCCGTAGGTCAGAAGCAGAGAACACCTATACCCTCAAACACACATAACAGATAGGAAAACCTAGGTTTAGGACGAGAGCCCCTGATCCATCGCCCGTCTACCTTCGCCATGGCTAACCACGACGAGTGCCTAGCCAAGACGTCGTCGAGATGCATCACGGAGACCTTCACCGGGACGCACGACTTCGAGGTCACCAGCTACTCGCTGCTCGAAGGCTTGGGCGTCGGGAAGTTCGTCGGCTCGAGCACGTTCAGCGTCGGCGGCTACGACTGGCAGATCCGATTCTACCCCGACGGAGACAGGGAGGCGAACGAAGGCGCCTACACATCCGTCTTCCTCTTCTCCACTGAGAGGTCGGTCAAAGTGAAGTTCACTCTGAATCTATTTGCCAGAGAAGGCAGCATATCTGTACTCAGCGCGGCTAAGCCGTATACATTCGAGTCGGCAGGTCTTACCTATGGGTATACCAAGTTTGTGGAGAAGTCCAGGCTGCTACAACTCAACGACTTCACAATAAGATGTAATCTCACCGTCATCAAGGAGCCTCGCACCCACGATGTCAGCGTGGTCGTCGTCCCGCCGTCGAACCTGCACGACCACTTCGCGAGCATGTTGAAGTGCGGGAAAGGCGCCGACGTCAAGTTCAGCGTAGGCGGCCAGGTGTTCGACGCGCACGCGTGCGTGCTGGCCGCGCGGTCGCCGGTCTTCATGGCCGAGCTCTTTGGTCACATGAAGGAGAGCACCGCGCCGTGCATCCAGGTCGACGACATGGAGCCTTTGATCTTCGAGGCGCTTCTCAGCTTCATCTACACCGACACCATGCCCGATAATTTGTATGTCGGGGCCAACATGCCAGGCCTGCTGGATGCCGCGGATCGCTACGGGATGGACAGGCTGAAGGCCATGTGCGAACAGAAGCTCTACTCGAGCATTAGCGTGCAAACGGTTGCGGCGGCACTAGCTTTAGCAGAGCAGCACCATTGCGTCGCACTAAAAGATGCATGTCTTAGGTTCCTCTCTTCACGAGACGTGCGCCGAGCTGTCAAAGCAACTCGTGGATTCAAGAACCTCGAAACAAGCTGTCCCTCGGTTGTCATGGAGTTTTTTGACATGCCTGCCCCGCTGCCATGACTAGCTTAATTGTAGCTTTCATTGGAGTATATAGTCGTGGACTCGTGGTATATATCGTATTTGGTTGATCTTGACACACCATGTAACTGGCATCATCGATGAACTTGTCTTAGAGAATTAATGTGTTCCTTTTGATTTGCGCTACAAATTCCTTGTATTTCCAAAAAAAAGGTTCATTTATTTGGAGTTATATTGGGCTATATGGATACAATTGACCCTGGCTCTGATTGATTTTTCAAGGTGAAAACTAGATTCTTGCCTTGATAGTTGAATCCGATGACGACGACGCTTGAGCGTCGTTCTGATTATAATGGCGTTATTGTTGCAGAATCTCATCATCCATGTGGTGTTATGAGATGGTTGATGCTGATATGGTCATTACTGCAGTTTGCCGATTGCATATATGATCACTTTGGAATTTTTTTTCTCGACCGCTCTTAGCTTTGGCTTTTAAAACTACTAGTAAGTGTTGGTTATGTGCATCCTAACTATGCAGAGTCCGAGTGTGTGTTCATTATGTTATGTATGTTCTTGAAGATACAATTTGGTACTCGATTTTCTAAGGGAAAAGCTTACCATCACCCGGCGGATGGCAACGGCCACGTCCGTCATCTCCCCTGCATGACACGTGTTAAGTGAGGGCTCGCATACTGTCCTTTATCGAACGCGCTTCTGCAACAGGGGCTATGCTTCTGAAACATGTGCGGTGTTGTAATGGTCTACGATGGGTCTATGTTTTGCAATAAAATCTCTGTTGCGGACATTTTTATGCAACTAGTCCTCAATTGCAAAAAAAACAACAAAACAATTGTTGCAAAAAAAAAATCTGTAACAAGACCTGTGTTGTAGTGATGGAGGCGCGCTCAGCTCGCTCGATACGGCAAATCTGACGGCTCGCGATTCGTCTGATCTTTTAAAAAGATCAGCGGGCGGACGCGTAGCACGCCCCATATTTTTTCTACAAACTTAGACGGGGTTAGGATCCGAGCCAGCGTGTTTTTTAACACGGTACAGACGTAAGAGCTCATATATACACGCATACACTCATCTTTATGAATGCACACACACACCCTACCTCTATGAGAACCTCGAGTGATTGAGCCTGCATATCATCTTGAGATTTTACGAAGTCACCGTAAGTGCCTAGTAGTCGACGGGAACGTCTTCACCCACAGAACGTGCATCGCCGAAAATTCTGAAATAAATCTAAGATAATTGCCAGCAATGGGACTTGAATCCTGATGGGCTGAGGATACCACTGTCCACCTAACCATCCAACTACATGTTAGTTCACGAGAGCCAGTGTGTTATTGTTGGGTTCAGCCCAGATGTAACACCCCGGATGTAACTTTCCCTATTTGTGCCCCAACTCTTGCCGTTTCCGGCGTTAAGTTATATTTATTTCTCGGGTTCGGGTCTTTGTCTCCGTGTGTTGTTTTCGTTTTCATGCATCTCATATCATGTCATCATGTGCATTGCATTTGCATACGTGTGCATCTCATGCGTTTGAGCATTTTCCCCGTTGTCCGTTTTGCATTCCGGTGCTTCGTTCTCCTCCGGTGGTCATTTCTAGCTTTCTTTCGTCTGTGGGGATTAAACATTTCCGGATTGGACCGAGACTTGCCAAGCGCCCTTGGTTTACTACCGGTAGACCGCCTGTCAAGTTTCGTATCATTTGGACTTCGTTTGATACTCCAACGGTTAACCGAGGGACCGAAAAGGCCTCGTGTGTGTTGCAGCCCAACACCCCTCCAATTTGGCCCAAAACCCACCAAACTCTGCTCCATGCCCTAGAGCGTTTGATCACGATCGTGTGGCCGAAAACCGCACCTCATTTGGACTCTCCTAGCTCCCCCCTATGCCTATAAATACACCCCCCTTCGTTTTCGGATCTCTCTCTCCCCAAAACCCTAGTCTAAAAAAAACAGATCCCCGCACCGACGGACATGTCCGGAGCCTAGCCGGACACGTCCGCCGCACCCATTCGCCCACTCCCCAAGCGCCACGTGTCGCCGCCGCCACCTACCTCCGTCGCCGGGCCCGAAGGCCCAAAGCTGGCCCCCGAGAGCCCGCGCGCTCCGCGCCTCCCGGCCTCCCCTCTCGCCGCCGCCTCTTCCCACTCCGGTGGCCGGAGCCAAATCTGCCGCCATCGCCGCCATCGCCGACCCAAGACGCCGCGACCGCGGCCGCCCGCCGTCGCCAAGTCGCCGCCGGCCGCCCCGACCTCGCCCGGCCCTCGCCTTGTCGCCCGGAGCCGCTCCGCCGCCGCCCATCGCCGCATCCGGCCGACCCCGCCGTCCTCCTCCTCCTCCCCTCACGCCGGCGACCTCAACTCCGGCGACGAACCTCGAAGTCCGTGCCCGTGAATAGTGCCGGATCTCAGATCTGAGATATTTTGAATCTCGGTTGACTTTTTCCCCTCTCCCTTTAATTTTCGAGCAAACTTTGACCTGCCGTAACTTTGCATCCATAGCTCCGATTTGGACATATAATATATCAAAATGTTTGTCTCGACGATTACATCATTTCATTCCATTGCATCATTTTCATTTGAGCTCATCTTGATGCCCTAAATGCTAATAGAAGGAGGCTTTGTGAGTTAATTGTCAGATCTGCTAGTTCATCTTAGACTTTTGTCATTTTTGCCATGATTATTGTGTGCATGCTTCGCCTGTGATTCCTTCATATGTTTTGTTAAGCATTTTGTCTTCTTTCCAGAGGTGCAACCCATGCATTTTTAGGATATGTGTGGTGACTTGTGCAAGCTTGCAAAGTGAGGCACCCGGTAAATCTGTTTTCAGGGACTTAGTAGTTTTCACTAAGTCTGGGTTTATTTAGTTCATGATGCCATATGTTCGGCTTGTTTCCTAGTGATCCGTGTCTCTTTTAAGGATGATCAGTAAAGGAGTTTTGTTAATCATGATATGCTCTATCCATCCATGTCTTTGTTTGCATTTTTGGAGCACCCTAGGTGGAGTCAATCGAGCTCTACTTTTGCTTCGTTGTGAATCTGGGCAGATCGTCAACTCGTTTGCGATTTTGCCGATGCTATTGTAGTTGATCCGTGCATGCTATGCCTTTGTGCTTGCCATGTCTAGCTAGCTTTTTGTTCCTTCTTAATGGATGTATGCTTGCCTTGCCATGACTTGCACCGTAGTGAGTGCATCGAGCTCGTTTACATGCCTTCGTGAGTTATATTTCAGCATGTCTCAGTTTTCACTAAGTCTGAAAACTGATTGTGTTTTAGCTATGTTCATGTGCCCGTTAGTATATTTTGTAAACCCTTTTGGCCCCAGGTCACTTTGGGTCTTTCGTTAAGCTTGTTGAGTAGCTCCGTGCCATGTTCTTTTTTGTCATGATCAGGTCATGTATCATGTTGTTTTGCTGCTCCGAAGAGGGCTTCGTGATCTGAAATTTCAGACAAGTGTTAATTTCACTAAGTCTGAGATCTGTTTTGCATTTGCGTTTTTGCCATGCTTGTTTGAACCTCATAATGTATGATTTGGCCGTGACTCACTGCTAGTCTTTTGTTAAGCATCTTGTGTGCATCCCTGCCATATATTTTGTTGTCATGTTTGGTGGCTGTAGCATGTTCATTTCATTGCATTTAGATGCCTACTTGCTGTAAATTGCAGACCGGTGTCATTCTTAAAACGCTCGCCATTTCCAAACCGTAACTCCGATTCCGTTGATCTTTATATCGTTTTTAAGCGATTTCATCTCATCTTTTCAGTGGCACCCTTGGAATTCCAAGTTGAGGCCAGGTTCATGCATTTCCTGTCATATCTTGCATTTTGCATCCCGCATCGCATCCCGCATAGCATGTCATCTTTGCATTGTGTTGTTTGAGTTTGCACGTGGTTGATTGTATCTTTGTTGCTTGTTTATATTGTTTGGGTAGAGCCGGGAGACGAGTTCGCTAACGAGGAGCCCGTTGAGTTTGCTCTTGAGGATCCAGTCAACTCTAACAACTGTGCAGGCAAGATGATCATACCCTCGAAATCACTACTATCTTTGCTATGCTAGTTTGCTCGCTCTTGCTATGCCAATGCTACAATGCCTACCATTTGCTTGTCAGCCTCCCAAATTGCCATGTCAAACCTCTAACCACCATGTCCTAGCAAACCGTTGATTGGCTAAGTTACCGCTTTGCTCAGCCCCTTTTATAGTGTTGCTAGTTGCAGGTGAAGATTGGAGGCCGTTCCTTGTTGGAACATCTTTTATTTACTTGTTGGGATATCATTATACTGCTATGTTATCTTAATGCATCTATACACTTGGTAAAGGGTGGAAGGCTCGGCCTCTCGCCTAGTGTTTTGTTCCACTCTTGCCGCCCTAGTTTCCGTTATATCGGTGTTATGTTCCCGGATTTTGCGTTCCTTACGCGGTTGGGTTATAATGGGAACCCCTTGATAGTTCGCCTTGATTAAAGCTTTTCCAGCAATGCCCAACCTTGGTCTTACCATTTGCAACCTAGCCTCTTTTCCCTCGGGTTTCCGGAGCCTGTGGGTCATCTTATTTAAACCCCCCCGGGCCAGTGCTCCTCTGAGTGTTGGTCTGAACTAGAGTCCTGTGCAGCGCCCCCTCGGGGAAACTCGAGGTTTGGTTTTAGTTGTATGGAGCGCTCATCTGAGTGTGCCTTGAGAAAGAGATATGTGCAGCTCCTATCGGGATTTGTCGGCACATTCGGGCGGTGTTGCTGGTCTTGTTTTAACCTGTCGAAGTGTCTTGAGTTACCGAGATACCGAGTCTGATTGGAACGTCTTGGGAGGAGGTCTATTCCTTCGTTGACCGTGAGAGCTTGTCATCGGCTAAGTTGGGACTCCCCTGCAGGGTTTGAACTTTCGAAAGCTGTGCCCGCGGTTATGGGCAGATGGGAATTTGTTAATGTCCGGTTGTAGCTAACTTGAACCTTAAAATGAATCAACTGAGTGTGTTACCGTGATGGCCTCTTCTCGGCGGAGTCTGGGAGGTGGACACGGTGTTGGAGTAATGTTTGCGCAGGTTGCTCTCTAGCTTCTCGCTCGTGATTTGCCTCCTCTTCTCGCTCTCTTTTGCAAATAAGATAGCCACCATATATGCTACTCGCTTGCTGCAGCTCCACATATATTTGCCTTACCCTGCCTATCAGCTTAAATAGTCTTGATCCTGAGGGTGCGAGATTGCTGAGTCCCTGTGGCTCACAAATTACTATTACACCAGATGCAGGTCTAGGTGATTCCGCTCCAGGTGATGAGTACGAGCTCAAGTGGGAGTTCGACGAGGACTCTCAGCGTTACTACGTTTCCTTTCCCGATGATCAGTAGTGGTGCCCAGTTGGGGGTGATTGGGACCGTGTCGCATGTTGGGTTTTCTTCTATTTTGGCGCCGTAGACGGGCCATGAGTGTTTGGATGATGTATGTTATTTATGTACTCTGATGTGACGTGGCGAGTGTAAGCCAACTATGTTCTCCCCTTTATTATTCATATTACATGGGATGTTGTGTAGATTGCCTAACTTGCGACATATGCCTTCAATGCGATTATGTCTCTAAGTCGTGCCTCGACACGTGGGAGCTATAGTCGCATCGAGGGTGTTACAAGTTGGTATCAGAGCCTTCCCCGACCTTAGGAGCCCCATTGCTTGATCGTTTTTAGCGGCCGAGTTGTGTCTAGAAAAATGTTTTGAGTCTTTTAGGAATTATATATCGGAGAGCTTAGGAATTCTTTTTACTTCCCAGTCTCCTCATCGCTCTGGTAAGGCATCCTGACGTAGAGTTTTGACTCTTCTCTTCTCAAATTTCACTAAAAAAAAATTTAGGATCACACGAGTATCTTGGAATCGTTCCGATGGCTTATGATGAGAACATTGTCTTGGTGCCTCCTGTCAGGGGTTTAGTGGAAGTGTCCTGGGGAGTTGAGCTCTGAGGTGTTGTCATCATAATTTATCGTTGCAATTCTGGAATACTTGAGATATGTTCGCCGACATCGAAAATCTCTTTTATGCAGTTCGTTGGTGAGATAACCTTGACGCCACCCAGTACTGGGGCGGGAGTTCGGGAGTATCGCCATAACTTGTATAACGGATGCTTTTCGAAGGTTGAGGTAGATGGTTTCCGAAGGTTTCTTGGTTATGTGTTGAAGGATGGATACAGCTGGATGTAGGATTTGCTAGTTTGGGTGAGATATTATGCTTCCCCTGTATCCCCAACACCTGATTGCATAACTGGAAAAGTTCAGGAGTTTCATAGGTGGGAATTCTAGTAGCTCTAGTTCTTCTTCCACGAATATTGGTTTGAGATTGGGATTTCTTACCGATTATTCGTTCTTGATCCGTACCTTGTTGGTTTATTTCTCTACCTTAATTCTACGTGGCTTCTCAATTTATGAATATGTGACCATTTCAAGAGGAATGCATTCGTTCATTTTGTTCGGATGTGAAGACTATATGTTGCAATTTTCATTCCATTGGATTCAGCTTCAATATTTATCTGTCAAAGTGCTAATGGTGGTCAACCTCTTCAGGATGGCTCCTCCAACGCGCACGACTTCGAATCCTGATCTGCCACCACCTCCACCTCCTCCAGAGGCATGGCAAGCTGTGATGGCCGCAACTAATGCAAACACTCAGCTGATCATGCAAATTCTTCAAGAGCGCAATCAAGGCAGTCAAGGGAATCAAGGCAGCAATCAGAGTCACTTTGCTACACTCAACCAGTTCCTTGCTAACGGGCCAAAGACTTTCAGTAATTGTGTTGAGGCAACCGATGCTGACGATTGGCTTGTGGATCTGTGTAAGCATTTCGAGTGCAGTAACGTCAGGCCTGAGGACTTTGTCAAGTTCGCTTCCTTCCAACTCAAAGATCAAGCTGCAGAATGGTTCCAGCAGTACAAGGATTCCAGAGGTGGACGTGTTATCACTTGGGATGATTTCCGTCGAGATTTCCGAGCTCATCATATTCCACAGAGCGTGGTTGAAAGCAAGCGTGAGGAATTCCGCAATCTGAAACAAGGCTCTTTGTCTGTCTATGACTACAATAAGTTGTTCCAGAAGCTTGCCCGCTTTGCCAAGCAGGACGTGCCTGATGAGAAGAGCATGATATACCAGTTCAGGGGTGGTCTCAGAGAAGATATCCAGCTTGCTCTTGTTCTCTTTGAGCCCTTGAGGTGCGATGAGTTCTACAACATGGCACTGAAGCAAGAGGCTGCTCAGTTGAGGTGTGATGCTTCCAGGAAGCGAGTCAGAGATGTTACTCCTTCTTCCTCTACTCAAGTGGCCAAGCAGCATAAGTTTTGGCTTCCTCCTCCTCCGTTCCGTCAGCCGTTTCAGCAGAAGAGTAAAGGTGGCAGTGGTTCTTCCCACCCACCCAACCCCGGCTTTCAGAACAAGACTTCGTCTCAAGCTCCAAGATCGAGTGCTCCGTATCACCGTCCGCTTTCAGAGGTCACGTGCAACAAGTGCCAACAAAAGGGTCACTATGCCAACAAGTGTCTCAACCAGAGGCGTCTTCCTCCTCCTTCTCCTGCCAGATCGGCAAGTACAGCTGTGGTCAAGCATAACCCCAAGTTCGCCATGGTCAATATGATGAATGCAGCTTAGGCAGAGGACTCACCAGATGTGATCATGGGTAACCTTCCTGTTAATGATATTCCTGCAAAAGTTCTTTTTGACACGGGTGCATCGCATTGCTTCATTTCTAAACCTTTTGCATCCAAGTATGAGTGTGATTATCAGTATCTGCAAAGTTCCTTGCAAATTGTGTCACCGGGCAAGCAGATGACAGCTAACACCTGCGTCCCTGAGGTTACTATCACATTGGGTGACTACAAGTTCCTTTCTTCCCCAATTGTTCTCGGTAACTCGGATATTGATCTTATTCTCGAAATGGATTGGCTTTCTAAGCACAAGGCTCAGCTTGATTGTGCAGCCAGGCAGATTCAATTGACTCATTCGTCTGAGGATGTAATTGTCTTTGCCGCTCGGGATAATACTATCCGTCTGTTTTCTCTCAATGAGAAGGGTGAATTGGATGCCATCTCGCAAATTCCAGTCGTTTGCGAATATCAAGACGTCTTTCCAGAAGAGCTCCCAGGAATGCCTCCGCACCGGCCAGTTGAATTTGTTATTGATCTTGAGCCTGGCACGGAACCTGTGTGCAAGCGTCCTTACAAGCTCGGACCTGAAGAGTTGAAGGAGTTGAAGAAGCAACTCGATGAGCAAGAAAGAATGGGTCTCATCCGGCCTAGTTCTTCTCCGTGGGGTTGTGGTGTTCTTTTTGTGAAGAAGAAGGATGGAACAGACCGACTTTGTGTTGATTACCGTCCAGTGAACAAGAAGACCATCAAGAACAAATACCCACTCCCCAACATCAATGAGCTGTTCGAACAACTCAAAGGTGCCCAAGTATTCTCCAAGCTTGATCTCTGTATGGGTTATCACCAGATTCGCATTCGTGAAGAAGATATTCCCAAGACAGCATTCAGAACAAGCTTTGGTTCATATGAATACACTGTCATGTCTTTTGGCCTCGCCAACGCTCCTCCGACGTTCTCTCGCATGATGAACTTCATATTCAATGCCTACACCAATGACTTCGTTTTGGTCTATCTCGACGACATTCTGGTTTTCTCGAAGAACAAGGAAGATCATGCCAAGCACTTGCGTTTGGTTCTCGATAAGCTCAGGGAACATCAGTTCTACGCCAAGTTCTCCAAGTGTGAATTTTGGCTCGATGTGGTTCTTTATCTTGGCCATATCATCTCTGCCAAGGGCATTGCCGTGAATCCCGAGAAGGTGTCCGCAATTGTGAATTGGGAACCTCCTCAGACCGTGAAGCAACTCCGCAGTTCTCGGTCTCGCAAGCTATTGCCGAAGATTCGTTGAAAACTTTTCCAAGATTGCGAAGCCTCTCTCTAATCTTCTTCAGAAGCACGTCAAGTACGTTTGGTCTCCGGAGCCTCACACTTTGAAAGAGAAGTTGATAATTGCTCCAGTTCTGACTCCGCCTGATGAATCCAAGCCATACGAGGTCTTTTGTGATGCCTCTCTCCAAGGTCTTGGCGCAGTTTTGATGCAAGAGAAGAAAGTGGTTGCTTATACATCTCGCCAGTTGAAGCCTAATGAGAAGAACTACCCCACTCATGATCTCGAGTTGGCGACTGTTGTGCATGCTCTTTTGACTTGGAGACATCTTCTATTGGGAAGAAAAGTGGACATTTTCACTGATCACAAGAGTCTCAAGTACATCTTCACTCAGCCTAATCTCATCCTCAGGCAAACTCGATGGGTCGAAATGATTCAAGAGTATAATCCGAGTATTGAGTACACTCCAGGAAAGGCTAATGTGATTGCTGACGCTTTGAGCAGGAAAGCGTATTGCAACAGTCTGATTCTTAAGCCTTATCAACCCGAGCTTTGTGAAGCTTTCCGCAAACTTAATCTGCAAGTTGTTTCTCAAGGTTTCCTCGCCAACCTTCAAGTCTCTCCTACCTTAGAAAACCAGATTCGCCAAGCCCAGCTTCTTGATGCTATGGTGAAAAAGGTGAAGATTGGGATTGCCAAGAGTCAGTTCAAGTACAAGTGCTACCGCCTTGATGACAAGGACACTCTCTTCTTCGAGGATCGTATTGTTGTTCCCAAAGGTGACCTCCGTAAAGTGATCATGAA
Source organism: Triticum aestivum (assembly GCF_018294505.1). Lineage (NCBI taxonomy): Eukaryota > Viridiplantae > Streptophyta > Magnoliopsida > Poales > Poaceae > Triticum > Triticum aestivum. The sequence continues at coordinate 717,936,896 of NC_057797.1, read as the reverse complement.
TGAGGCTCACAATTCTCTCCTCTCCATCCATCCTGGGAGCACGAAGATGTATCAGGACCTCAAGCAAGCTTATTGGTGGACTCGAATGAAGCGCGAGATCGCTCAATTCGTGAATGAATGTGATGTCTGCAGAAGAGTGAAGGCAGAACACCAAAGGCCAGCAGGTCTCCTCCAACCTCTTGCCATTCCAGAATGGAAGTTTGACCACATTGAAATGGACTTCGTGACTGGGTTTCCAAAGTCCAAGCGTGGCAATGATACTATATTTGTTGTCATCGACAAACTCACCAAAGTGGCTCACTTTCTGCCTATCAAAGAGTCGATCACTGCAGCTCAATTGGCGGAACTCTATACCTCTCGTATTGTCTCTCTGCACGGTATTCCTCAAGTGATCTCTTCAGACCGTGGCAGCATCTTTACCTCGAAGTTTTGGGATTCTTTTCAGAAGGCCATGGGCACTAACATCCGCTTCAGCACAGGTGATTCCGCTTCAGGTGACGAGTACGAGCTCAAGTGGGAGTTCGACGAGGAATCTCAGCGTTACTACGTTTCCTTTCCCGATGATCAGTAGTGGTGCCCAGTTGGGGGTGATTGGGACCGTGTCGCATGTTGGGTTTTCTTCTATTTTGGCGCCGTAGACGGGCCATGAGTGTTTGGATGATGTATGTTATTTATGTACTCTGATGTGACGTGGCGAGTGTAAGCCAACTATGTTCTCCCCTTTATTATTCATATTACATGGGATGTTGTGAAGATTGCCTAACTTGCGACATATGCCTTGAATGCGATTATGTCTCTAAGTCGTGCCTCGACACGTGGAAGCTATAGTCGCATCGAGGGTGTTACACCAGACCTCCCTTTATTGGATTTTCTCCACTTTTCTAGTTGTTGTAAAAACAATATTGAGCAAATGAGTTTAAGGGGTGGTTTTCTGTTTACTATGAATCAGCCTACGTCGTCTCTCTTCCGGAACCTCACAATCATCAGTGTTTGAAGTTTCGTGATGAATATTAGCTTCACATTTTATTGCTTACATGAGGAAATATCAATTTGGAACTCGATTTATTTTTAACACGGTAACATCGAAGCCGCTCACATACAAAAGCATACGCTCACTCCTATGAACGCACGCACGCACACCCTACCCTTATGAGCACCTTCAAAAGACCGAGCCGACGCCATAGCATCTTCAGATTTTATGAAGTCACTGCAGGCGCCTCGCAGTTGACGGGAACGTCTCTCCCACTGAACAAACATCGCTGGAAGACTGAAATAAATTTAGAAATAATGCGAGTACCAATGTCCTCTTAACCATCCAACCACAAGTTGATTCGCTTCAACCCAATGATTTTTGTTAGCTAGGTACAGATGTATAGGTACTAGAGCATCTGCAGCTGGACATATCGAATCTGGATAGTAACCCGTCATCTCTCTCTTTTTTTCCGTTGCAACCAAGTACCTCATATTAGACCTCAAATCCATACAATAGCATGCATCACAAGATTTACCCACAACGTAGATAACCTAAAACCAGCATATATTACTCTCATTGTTGGAGATTTCGACTACCAACGAGTTGGCAATGCCGGACGGACCTGCCTCTTGTTGGATGGTCACGGGTTAGGGTGATGGGGGGGGGGGGGGGGGGGTCGTTCCAAGCGGTGGCGGTGCGAACTGGTGAGACTAGCCACAATGGGTAGTAACATAGAGTAGTAACATGCGTATGATACTAGTCTTTGTTACTACCTCTACAGTGGGAAGTAACATATGCGTGATAACATGCAATACTTCATTTATTACGCTATAGACTCATCTTGCCTTGATATATGTGATGTTACTCATACTAGTAGTAACTAGCTATGTTACTACTTTCCTCTCTTTCTTCATTTATTGTTTGTCACATCATCTATTTTATCTAAAAATATGTGATGTTACTACCTATGTTACTTTCATTGCGGGTAGTCTGAGGGCTTGGTAAGAAAATGAACAGAGAGAGGGGTAAGTTTAGATGCACCTGCGAGTTGGCTACTAAGTCAGCGGCAAGTCAATTTTGACTTTGATCAACATCGGTTGACCAGCCCAAAATCGATACCATGGTTGTCTTTTCGTTCCAAGCGGCGGTGGTGCGGACTGGTGAGGGCTTGGTAAGAAAATGAACAGAGAGAGGGGTAAGTTTAGATGCGCCTGTGAGTTGGCTACTAAGTCCGCGGCAAGTCAATTTTGACTTTGATCAACACTGGTTGACCAGCCCAAAATCGATATCATGGTTGTCTTTTCGTTCCAAGCTGCGGCGGTGCGGACTGGTGAGGGCTTGGTAAGAAAATGAACAGCGAGAGGGGTAAGTTTAGATGCATCTGTGAGTTGGCTACTAAGTCAGCGCCAAGTCAATTTTGACTTGGATCAACACCGGTTGACCAGCCCAAGAACGATATCATGGTTGTCTTTTCAACTTTGTGGTAAGTGGAGGATGCAATACGACCGGTTTCAAAGATTAGGATTGTAAATCAAACCGATTGGTCAGTCGGGGTTTAACTATGGACTTTTCTTTTTCGATAACAATGTGTTCTCATTATTTATAGCAACTTTATTACCATAACAATGCTCATGATAAAAAAAAACAAGATCATCATCAATATCCGACCTGGCGGGGGCATGGGCTCTCGATCGGTCCTCCACCACCAAGGAGACGACCGCGCGCCACAGCCGCCGCTTCGACTATCAGTCCGACCTTAAATCAAACCTTGAGCTATCACCCTTATAGCAGAACTTCGAACCAAGATATCCGCGGCGCCACTTGATTCTGGGCAGAAGGCCAAGTCATGGATTTCACGCGGAAAAGAATACAATGTCGATGCCAAGGAACAAGGCAGCTAAAGCAGAGTGTGGGTGGGAGGAGACAAGGCCATCACATAGTTTTCGGTCGATGTACCCCCACCTCCCCGTCGATAGGGTTCTGTGGGCACCACAACTGCGTCTAGCTAGTTATGAAAAAATATACTATAAGTTTAGCACTAATTAAAAACAGTTTGAAATCGTAAAAACTTGCCCTAAATCAAAATTCGTAACTGCGTAGTATATCACTCCAACCTCCTTGATGGATGCATGCAAGATGAGTTGTGCTCGGAACGAAGGGACGAACGAAAATTTACAGGAGCTAGCAGATGAGCTGGGTCATTCAAATTCAAATCATATATTCGAGTTGAGCCACGCAGATTCTTGGAACTCTTGGAGATTGCGCTCAAGGAAAGCGAGCCGGCAGATCCAGGAGAGCCGAGAGATGGAAGACTGCATCTGTTGGAAGTTGTCGAGCCAAGAGTCTTGCTCAAGTTGGATAGCCTCCTCTATGATGTGCTCCATTTTGATGGATAGGTATAGGAGAAGGCCCCACGAGGAGACAAACAGCAGGGTGTCCCGGCAGGCCTGGCTGTTCCTCGCATGGCGGAACAACGAGGTGGCCTTCGTGCCCAACAGCGCCAGCCTCCCTTGGACGCGCGTCCCCAGCCGGGCCATGGTCCCTGTCACCTGCATCCATCCATCGCGAGCAAAGGAAACAATCAATCAGATTGAAACTGCAGAAAACTAGCGATCGGTCTATCGGAAATTTGGAATCAAACACGGTATATAATAAGGGAGAAATTGCTGGCACGTACCCGCGACGGCAGCTCCTGTTCCTTGATGGCGGCGAGCACACTCTTGATCTTGGAGGACTCGAATCTGATGCAAGCATCCTTCAGCTTCGCACGGTGGTGCTGCTCGGCCAGTGCCAGCGTCGTCGGGACGGTCTGCGCGTCGATGCTCTTGCACAGCTTCCACTCGCACATGGCCATCAGGTTGTGCATCCCGTACCGGTCCGCGGCGACCAGCAGGCGCTGCAGCGGCTCGTTGCCGTCGACGCTATCCGGCAGCGCGCCCGTGTAGGCGTAGTGGAGGAGGGCCTCGAAGATGGCCGGCTCCATGCCGTCGATCTTGACGAGCTCGGCGGAGGTCTTCTCAATCTGGCCGACGAGCTCCGCCTCGAGCACCGGCGACCCCGCGGTGAGCACGCGCCTGTAGGCGCGGAACTGCCGGTCGCCGACGATGATCGTCACATCCGCGCCCTCGTCCTCCAGCATGGTCACGAAGTCCGCCTTGAGACCCGGCGGCGCGCCCTCGACATTGCGCGCCAGGAACCGCCTCCTCGACAGCCTCAGCCACTTCCAGCGCAGGTACCGCTTCGCCGAGGAGAGATCGGCGTTCAACCGCTTCCTCAGCGAAGAGAGATTTATGTTGTCCATGGAGGAAAGCCGGGAGAGCAATGGGAAGTTTTCCATGGCAGAGAGGCAGGAGGACAGAGGACGTTGGTGTTTCGGCTACAAATCTGGAACTGTTAAGGAGATTTCCATGCGTCCGCTGTTATATATCCATTCACGGGATTAGACGTGCATGGTTTACTTTCTTCTTGTACAAGTAGATAACGACGACAGAACCCGTTTGAAAATAAATACTCCTACATGCGTACACCAGTTATGGTTCGTACCGAGTATGTACCTTAATAGTACCTGATTTGTTTGAGTAGACTTGTGTAGCTCAAGTTGATCGGGAAAATACCGCGAGCGAGCGACGTACGGATACGAACGTGCAATCGTTTTCTTTCTTCCAGCGGATGGAAGAAAGGCGATCTCTCCTCCGCCAGGGAGCTTCCTTCCTTCCGCCGTCCTCGGGCTTCCTCGGGCGGCTCTCCTCCGCCGACGGCTTTGGTTGCCGACAATGAGGGGGTTGCCATATCCGCGCGCGTGGATCATTTTAGGTATTGGTAGCTTAGTTTTTTAAGCTGTTCATCATTTTAGCTTCGGCGATAGCGATGACGCTGCTGATAAAGAATCTTTAGACCCTTCCCCGATGACGCGATCCGTGTTGGGATTTGATTTGGAAACCAGTGTGTTCAACTAAGGATGGCGTGGCGGCTGCGGCATCCTCCTGGTGGACTTGTATCCTCGGACATAGCCGTTGCGACGGCGTTAGCTCCAGCGTCGGCACGAAACTTGGGAGGTAGTCCAGGAGTGGATGCAAATTGTGGTTTGCATCGGCAGCACCTGAAAGATGGTGAATCATGTGCTGAGTGTGTGGTTTGTGGCAAGTAGGTATGTGATACAATCTATAATTTGTGTTTGTTTAATGCCAATATTTTACTATTTTCACATACTTTTGACAACATTCTATATGATTTTCCTGAACTAGCATATTGATTCAGTGCCCAGTGTCATTTCCTGTTTGTTGCATGTCTTATGTTTCGCAGAAAATCCATACCAAACGAAGTACAAACGCGATAAAATTTTAGGAAGATTTTTCTGAAATATATGTGATTTTTTTGGGGGAAAAGAATCAATGCAATATAATGCTCGAGAGGCCCACAAGCTCACACGGCGTGCCCAAGCAGGTTTGTAGCCACCGCGTAAGTCGGTTGAGGCCCTTCTTTCGCAGTAAGGAAGATAATATCCGGATAAAAATCATGTTAAAATTTCAGCCCAATCGGAATTACGAATTTTCGGAAATATAAAAAATAATGAAAGACCAAAAAAATAAGAACGCGGAACAAGAGAGAAACAGAGAGAGAGATCCAATCTCGGAGGGGCTCCTATCCTCCGGGAGTCATGGCGGACCAGAGGGGAAATCCTCCTCCCATCTAGGGGGAGGCCCAGCAAGAAGAAGGAGAGGGGCTCCCTCGCCCTCTCTTTCGGTGGTGCTGGAGTGCCACCGGGGGAATCATCATGACGGCGATCCACACTAACAACTTTGCCGCCGTCATCACCAATCCCCCCTCCCCCTCTATGCAGTGATGTAACACCTCTTTTCCTCACTATAATCACTACTTAAACATTGTGTTTTATGCCACATGGTGTTTTCTCCCGGTGCATGATTGCAAGGATGGATGGTTCCGGAGACCTGCTCTCCCGTACGTCGATGCATGCCGGCCTTCGGGATAGATTAGACTACGATAGCGGTACAAGTTGCGAGATGAGGCAAAACCCTAGGTGTTTTCGGTGTGTATTTGGCCGAGGCTGGTAAGCAGTATATATAGGAGAAAGAGACGATATCGTATCGTGATCACGATCTCAAACCGGCTTGATTTCCAAGTTAAACTTACCGAACAAGGAAACAATAAACTTGATCGTCAAGACACCAAAAAATAAAATGGCAAAAGAAAGTTGCGCCCCTGCAAGGCAGCGGACCGGATTTCGGCAGACCATTCACGCACGTGTCGCACGTACATGCAGCTTGGAGTGGAGCGTCACCTGACGGCTCCCTACTGCCTGCAGCAGAATGGCGCAGTGGATCGATGCACCAGACAATTGTGGGCATGGCCAGTAGCCTCCTGAAGGCAAGAAGGTCCTCGACAAGTTCTGGGGTGAAATAGTGTCAACGGCCGTGTTCATCTTGAATAGGTCACCGACCAAGAGCGTGGACGGCAAGACACTATTCGAGGCCTGGCATGGCTGCAAGACGAGTGTGCACTTCATGAGCATGTTTGGTTGTATGGTGCAGGGCCGGGCCCATAGTGGTGCAAACTGTGCGGCCCATACAGGGCCCATAAATTTGGGGAGCCCCAAAAATTATATAGGCCTAGGGACTGGGCCGCTATCGCGTACTCCTCGTGTTCGCTGGGCGCCTGAGCTGTTGTTGGGTTCGCTCACGTCCGTGGATCGTTCCCTCAAAAAAATAGAAAGATCCATCGATTGTGGGTGTGGGTGTGCATCGCTCGTGATTCCCATCCAGGATGCCAGCGGTTCCGGACTTCCAGTCCAGCGCCGCCTGACTCGCATCGTGACGATCGCATCCTGCCGTCCCCGACTCCCGTCCCGAGCGCAGGCACCAGGCCGGACCTGCCTCCTGGCTCCTGATTCCAGAACAAACCGAAACGGCGAACATAAAATCGACCCTCTATTCGTCTGCCTTCCAAGTTCCAACCCAGCCAGTGCCTGGTGAGTTGATCCTCCTTTTGTCTTTTGAATACTAACTACTATATCCTAACTAAATTTCTGATCGATTTTGGCTATTTAATCCTAACTAAATTTCGGCATGGATCTTTAGGCCTAGCGATCGCTTCTTTGACTCCTCGATCAACGATTGCTGTATAGACTAGGTGAGTTAGAATTAGCAATTTTGTATATTTTCAATAGTTCAAATTTATTCTATTCATCTTTGTACAGTTGCATTGGCAGAACAGAGCTTTTTCTAAATTTGAAGTTATTGAAGTCTTATATGTGTACTACTACGACGAAACAAAGACTTAATATTCGGCCACAATAGCATTTGAAACGAAGTGTTGGAGAGGATTGATTATGATATCGTTGAAGATTTCATTTCAAAGAATAATAAAAGAATGATGATGTTCAAATAAACACTATGCAACCTGGAGTTGGATAGGTATGATTTTCATATATCCAATTCTGTTATGTAAGACATTATATCATATACATTACAATTACTCGTTAGTTTTTTTCTAGTAAAATAGGGCCCTGTTTTTAGTTTCGCACAGGACCTCGGATTTTGCCGGCCCGGCCCTGGTATGGTGCACGTTAGAGATACGTTGCCCGGGCTCAAGAAGCTCGGCGATCGCAGCCGGCCAATGGCCAATTATCGTCGTGGGGTATGAGCCGGTCATGAAGGGTTATCAGGCCTACGACTCGGTGACGGGATGAGTGCACATTGCCTACGAAGTTGTGCTCGACGAGAGTGTGCAATGTTGCTCGAGCCGCTGACGACTCCAGGAGAGTGTACACGAGTCGGTGATGTCGTCAAAAGTCGGATGTGATAGCTTAGTTGACTTTGTACCATGTGCTTACCCTATATAAGGGGCAATAGAGATATGAAAAAATTGAGGCAAACCATTTAACAGACACACCTCCCTTCCTTCCTTTCCTTAAGCTATCTCAGTTTCCGTTTCGGGCCAACATCAAGGAGTATTAACTACTTACAGTGCATAACTAACAAATAAAGACATGCTGATACAAAATGTAGAGAACTAATAGAACAAAGAAACACTATCGTGACATACTGTAGAAACCAATGAAGTGAAGGTAACTGGTGTGCTGGTTCAAGGTCGTGTTTTGGTCTCTACGTCTTCTATTTCTCTCTTTCATGTGCTCCCCTGTGTGGGACCTAACTACCTATTTTTCTACTAAGAATGTGAGAATCCAGTTATCCTTTATATTCTTGGCAAAGTTATATGATTTCTTCTCTTTTGCTTATTTAGGATTTGTCCATTCTATGATTTCACCAATATTTTTCTTTAAAATAGGAGTTTTGGGAATCTATGGGTGATTGAGGATAAACGCTTGTATAAGTATCTTTTGGCTGCAATCTACTCTCTCCGTTCCGAATTACTTGTTGCAGATATGGACGTATCTAGATTTAGTTTAGTTCTAGATACATTCATTTCTGCGACGAGTAATTTAGAACGGAGGGAGTAGTACGTATATGTTTCATTAGCTGTCCATAGATGCGTGCCGATCCTTTTGTGCACAGTTTAAACATACGAAATAAAGATGCCCCTGTAGTTAAGGTGTCAGAAAGTTCAGTTAGCTGTCCCTGTTATTGTAAGTCAAACGAAAAAATTAACATTGCCTTGGTGGGGTACTGTCAACTAGTACGTCAAACGAAAAAGTTCAGGTTAGTTGTCCCTGTTATTGTACGTCAACTAATACTACCTCAGTAAACTAGTATAAGATCATTTTTAAATCTAAAAGTTTACAGAGGGGGCAGAAGAATAACCAGTGCTGAGATGTTGCAAGGTTGGATAGTTGACTTTCTAGTTTCGGTTGGTTGAAGAAGTACAGATCCAGCTCGAAACCATCCGTAGGCAGGAGCAGTCGGTGGCATCGATTCTTCAAGGGGCGTCACCTGTATATACAGAGGTGTCGTCATCAGCCGTAACCATGGCGGAGCATTTTTCCCTTTCTGTGTTTAGAATATGTACCGGAGGAAGTTATACTTCACTAGTGAGGCCTTTTTTGGTTCATAGGATAAGAATTTTACAGGAATAGAAAAATCATAGAAAGTGAGATGACATGCATCTCAATTCCTATAGAGAAAGAGATGTCATTTGATGCATAGAATAGAAATTTTTTATTGAGTCTTAGCTAATGTTTTTTTTCCTTCAAAATGTGAAGGATTGATTCCTATCCTACATAGAAATAAAAATCCATTCTTTTCCTTTGTAAATCCTATCCTATAGAAATCCTATGAAATTCCTGTAAACCAAAGGAGGCATGAGTATATTTAGCCAAGTATAGCTAGGCATTGGGAAATGGCACACACCAACGTCGCCGTGGCCGCGGCCAGCACCGACTCATCCGCGTTCCTTCGGATGGCGCTGCCTGACTCACCCCGCGCGTTGGCGATGCAGCCGATGCCCGACTTCCACGTCTACCCGCAGGCCTCCCGACTCTCCGGTGAGTGCTCGCCCGAGGTGAACGTGGTGGCGCCTTCCACGCCTGTGCCCGCGCCCATCATCTTCAACACCACACCGGTGTCCGGTGGCTCTTCATCCGGAGGGGCGAGGAAACGCGCGTGGTAGATGCCAGTGGACGTGCTGCTAGGCGCACGCAACCTGTTCGACCAAATGCTGGAGGCCGCCGACGCCGACTACATGCTGGCCTGGCATGGCGCCGGCATGAACTTTGGGCGATGACATGGCCACTGGCACGAACTATGGCCGCGGGCTTTTTTTAAAATTTGCGTGCGGACATGAAATGGGTCGGCGCGTTGGGCGTACTACCAACCCAAATCTTAAATGGAGCAGACGCCGAGTGGGCGGCCGACCGAAACAGACAAAAAACGAATAAAAGCGCCGTCCATTTGAATCGGCGCGTTGGAGTTTGCTCTGATGGAATGGGCAGCGTCGTGCTACATGCACGATGGCTAATCCAACCGCTGGAGCTGTTTTGCCTTGGCCTTTGATGATGGGTGTCATATCGTCTGCATATCATCTGGCCAGCGCTGTGCATGTAGCCATGCTCTTTCCTAAGGAAGACCAAGCAGCAGCGGGAGATTCGTCCTCGATTATATGGATGAGTCATCACGTTATTTTGAGCCTGGATCCTTGAGAGGACTGTTTCCTAGCCTAGCCTAGAATAGGAATCGTGTTGGGACTTGGGAGTAAAGTGCATGTGTCGGATATTCTTTTTTTGAGCCCGCCCCGCTCCTTCCTCTGTCGCTCCCGCGGGTGGCAGGGGAGGAACCCTAGCCGCCCCCACCAGCAGCCCTCCTTCTCCTCCTCGCTCCTCACCGCCGCCTGATCGCGCCGGCGGGCAAAGCCCGACCGGCCTAGGCGGCGGTGGGGCGATTTCTCCCCCTCGCGTGGTGGGGTTGCCGCGGGCAGATCCAATCAGGCCGGGGCGCGTCGTGGTGCGGGATGGCGCGGCGGCGCTGTGGCGGCGACTGGCGGCGGTGCTGGGCGTCTCCTGGTGGTGCGGAGGGCTGCACGGGGGCGGTGGAGCGCGCTGTGTTCGCGGGATCCAGGCGGCGCGGGAGGTGGGCTCTCTTCCGTTGGTCGCGGTGGGGTGTCCTTGGTTAGGTCCGGCCAGACCTGACTCCGGTCTGCTTCGGTGCGGTGCGGGAGGTGGCGGCGGGGCTGGGGCGCAGGCTGCGCGGTGGCTGGCGTGCTCGTGGCGGCGGCGGCTCCCGGTTTGGGATCTGGCGCAGATGGGCGGCGCGGGGGCGGGCTGCGACCTCGGCGGCACACCACAGCCGCTGTAGGGCGGCTCGGGGCTGCCCCTCGGGGTCCCGGCATGGATGTAGCTACCACGGCGTGGTGGTGGCTCATGGCGATGGTTTCGGTCGTTTCACGGCGGCGGTCGGACATCTCCGGCGTCGGCCCGTCGGGAAGCAGCCTGTTTTGGCCTTCGATTTCTCTCCTCGGCGTTCGGACGCTACCTTCGTCAAAGGGCTGGCCCTCTCCCAGCTGTGGTCCATCGGCTGTCTCGCGCCCGGTGCTGCGGGACCGAGCTCGTCTCGCGCCCGGCAGCAGGACCGAGCTCGTCTCGCGCCCGGCAGCAGGACTGAGCCCGTCTCGCACTCGGTGCAGCAGGACAGGATGATGGAGGCCAGTTTCGGCCGGCCTCTTGGGTCTCGGTGCTGGGGGTCGCCCAGGGGTGCGAAAGACGGGGCCTTTCCACTCGTCTCTTTGGTTGGAGTAGCGGCTGGTCTCGGGTGAGGTGGTGTCAAGGTCTTGGATGCCCAGGCGGCGGCCCCGGTGGTGGAAGCGCGGTGCTCATGGGCAGAGCCCGTGGCTTGATGCTGCCTGATGAGCATGGCCATGTGGGCGGCATGGTTGCCGGGGTGTGGCATTCAGTGGTGGTGATTGTCGGCCGGGGTGAAAACCTGCTCTATCTTCGGACGGACCGGCGGCGGCGAATCGTTCCCTTCTTGAAGGCGTCGTCGCGGCCTTCATTGTCCGTCGTGTTGCTTTAGGGGAAACCCTGACCCTCGTGTCGGGCGGTGGCGGCGCTCCGGTGTCGTTCCCTTCTTGAAGGCGCCGCCTTGGAGCACATGGTTCGCCATATGCGGCTTCACCTCTTGGTAGTGGCGTGTTCACGGCCGAGATCTCCGATTGTTCTTGTAGTGGTAGGGGTGGTGTTGCTGCGCTCAACATCTTTATATTCTGCCTTGGATGTATGTGTTGTGTTGGTGTGTGTTTGTACCGGGTTGTTGATGCTCTTTGCTTTATATATAAAACGGGACGAAAGTCTTTTTCGGTAAAATGCATGTATTGTCCCGTTTTCAGTTAGCCCGAGTGCTTTTTTATTGTCAACGTCTCATATTTCCCGAGTGACCGAAAAATAATGCACTATAGTGTACAAGCCAACTGGTAGGAGAGTATCGTAGGAGGAGTATATATATAAATAAAGGACAACGCTCATAGACGCTACAACGCGCATAAGCTAGCTAGTACATTACACACGTTAGCATGGCAGCGCTCGTCCAACAGGAAGACAAGCTCGCCATGAGCAGCGACGAGTTGCTCGAAGCTCAGTTGGAGCTGTACCACCACGGCCTCGCCTTCGTCAAGTCGCTGGCGCTCAAGGCCGCCATCGACCTCGGCATCCCCGATGCCATCCACAGCCGCGGCGGGGGCGGCGCGACCCTTTCCGAGCTCGTCGCGGACATCGGCATCCACCCGACGAAGCTCCCCAACCTTCGTCGGCTCATGCGAGTGCTTACCACCTCCGGTGTCTTCTCTGTCTCTGGCTCCGGCGACGCCGCATGCTACAAGCTCACCCGCGTGTCTCGTCTCCTCGTGTCGGGCGGCCTGTCCCCCATGGTGGTAGGATTCCTTTACCCGCAGTATGTAGCGGCTCTCTCAGACATGCGCGAGTGGTTCACCGACGAGCGGGCGACGGCCATGTCGCTCTTCGAGGTGGCAAATGGGCGCACGTTGTGGGAGCTGGCCGCGTCGGACCCCACGACTGGCACCGCCTTGCAGGCTGCCATGGACGCCGACAGCCGCTTTACGGTGAAGAACCTCCTCACGGATTGCGGAGCAAGCGTGTTAAGTGCCGTGAGGGGCCCGCTAGTGGACGTCGGCGGCGGCCATGGTGCCACGGCGGCCGCCGTCGCAAGTGCCTTCCCACATCTCAAGTGCAGCGTGCTGGATCTCCCTCACGTCGTCGCTTCTGCTCCGGCCCATGAGAGGGTGACATTCGTCGCCGGCGATATGTTGAGTACATCCCACCCGCCGACGTTGTTCTACTCAAGGTACGTGTACTCCCCAACTCAAATACAAAGCATATTAGGTTTTTACTTTTTACTCGCACAGTATCCGTGAGATGCCTTCTCCGTTGATTTGGAATCGTATAGGTATTCCGCCCACAAATAGCCTCTAATCTTGGTTCAGTCAAAATAAAACTTTGTAAAGTTTGGCCAAGCCTATATAAAAAATGTCAACATCTACTCCCTTCGTTCCTAATATAAGGCTTTTTTTGTTTAATATAAGGCTTTTTAGAGATTTCAATATGCACTACATATAGAGCAAAAATAAATGAGTCTATATTCTAAAATGCGTGTATATACATCTGTTCACTAAAAGGGCTTAAATTTAGAAACGGACGGCAATGTAATGAAAGATTAATTATAAAATATATTTTTATACTGCATGAATTATTATATTGTAAAATTAAGTATTTATTTAGATACATTTGGTCAAACTTTCTGAAATTTAACTTTAAGTAATTACAGACGGAGGAAGTATTTTTTTTATGAACCGTCACAAGTTTAACCTTACTAGTAAAGAACATTACCGAGATTCCTATATTTGAAAAATATTTTTTATGGTTAATTATGACTTCGTACGTCACGACACTATATACTACTCTTGTTGTTCCTCTAGATGTATAAATTCCGGGCAAACTCAAACGCTGTGAGGTTTAACCGAGTTTATTTAAACAAATATACGTTGATATTTGTTTAACTAAACTTGGTTAAACTTAATATTGAATGTGGATTTTAAAAAGATTTATACATATATTAAAAGAGGAAGCGTATTGAGCAATAATGTAATTGTTGGCTATAGATATGTACTAACGAGACCTAATAGGGAATAATTATATTTTTAAATGAAGGAAGTAACCAATGTGCTACAGAATTAGTAGCATGTATTTACTCCATGATGTTATACGTAGTATAGATAACTCGGGTGATGTTGTTGTAGTGGATTCTGCATGACTGGAAAGATGAAGATTGTGTGAAGATATTGCGACGATGCAAGGAAGCAATCCCATCAAGGGACGCAGGAGGAAAGGTGATAATTATCGATGCTGTGGTTGGGTCTGCAAGCTCGTCGCAGGGAATCATCTCCAAAGAGACTGAGGTTTTGTTCGACGTCTACATCATGAACATCGATGGAATTGAGCGAGAGGACCACGAGTGGAAGAAGATTTTCGTTGAAGCCGGATTCACTGACTATAAGATTACACCAACCAAGGGGCTTCGACAAATCATTGAACTCTATCCATGAGACTGGCTGAATACGCACCCGTCCTACGAGTCAACATTTCTAGACCAGGCTATGATAACACATATGTCTTTCAATTAAGATAGAAAGTGGTCTACATTATCATGAAAAAATTCATGACTCACTGCTGCCTTTTTATTTATAAAGACAAGATTGTGTTTTACGCTATCTCATATGCGTTGTATCAAGTTTTCGACAGTTTCATCAAATTTCGAATATGTAACTTGAAGCAAATCATTTAAGGTTTATGAAGGTTCAGATATGAAACATCATGAGATACTATATACTTGCTCTCTTGACAGGTACTTAATGAAATTCTCTAAAAGTTGGTTGCACAAAATCCCACAGCAAGCAATACAGTTGATTTCGATAAAATAAATGTTCTGTTTTGCAAATATGATAGCAATCAATATACCTTGCCATCTTTTCTCAATTGAAAAAATGGCTCAAAATCCATGGTGTAGGTTCTCCAAAAAGAACCCATAGGGATATTGGTATCAAAGTATATTGTAAGTATTCATGGGATACTATGGTTTTCCCAAAAAAAGAGTTATTGGATATTTTGTTGCATTCTGATGCAATGGGTGTTGTGGTCTTAAAAACTGAAATACTCTCCAAAACTATAGTTATATTTTGCCAAGACGGATCAAGATCAAGAAGAGAAATAAAACAAGAGGTGGACGAGATATCCAAGGCGGGACGGAGACCCTCACCTTGGTGCATTTCCCCCTCTTCTCGGACCACCCCATGCGCAAGCGCAACCCCGAGCAATGCTACACCTACATAGCAATTCCTACATTGATTTACGTAATGGATTCAGTGTTTGGTTAGAGGAAATCGGAGGAGGGGCCCACTTGCGTTAAATTTAGGGGGCGAAGAGTTTAGTTAAGGCAAATTATGTAACAACCTTGCACCGCCCCTCACCTCCCCGGAGTTCCCCGTCCTGCGGAGGGAAGGGTATAGATAAGTCAATTGAGTATGATTCGCGTGAGACAAACATGCATGCAAGTTGGCACGAGAGTTACCTTCGTTTCTTCAGCGACGAATCAACTGGAGCTGGGACGGACTTCTTCTTCTTCGAGGCATCGGCAGGATCTGCCCAAGAGCAGAACCATCCGCAAGGCAAGTGTTGGGAACGTAGTAATTTCAAAAAAAAATCTACGCACACACAGGATCATGGTCATGCATAGCAACGAGAGGTGAGAGTGTCGTTCACGTATCCTCGTAGACCGTTAAGTGGAAGCATTTGCACAATGCGGTTAATGTAGTCGTATGTCTTCACGATCCGACCGATCCAACCGAACGTACGGCACCTTCGAGTTCAGCACACGTTTAGCTCGATGACGTCCCGCGAACTCCGATCCAGCGGAGCTTCACGGGAGAGTTCCGTCAGCACGACGGCGTGGTGACGGTGATGATGTTGCTACCGACGCAGGGCTTCGCCTAAGCATCGCTACGATATGACTGAGGTGGAATATGGTGGAGGGGGCATCGCACACGGCTGGAATAGATCAATAGATCAACTTGTGTGTCCTGGGGTGTCCCCTGCCCCCGTATATAAAGGAGCAAGGGAGGAGGAGGCCGGCCCTAGGAGGGGCGCGCCAAGGGAGTAGGATTCCTACTCCTAGTAGGAGTAGGTTTCCTCCTTTCCTAGTCCAACTAGGAGAACGGGGGAAAGAAGGGAAGGGGAGAAGGAAGGGAGAGGGGGGCTGTGCCCCAAACCCCTTGTCCAATTCGGACTAGGCTTGGGAGGGGCGCGCGCCACCTCCTGGCTGCTGCCTCTCCTTCCCACTAAAGCCCATTAAGGCCCAACACTTCTTCCCCGTATTCCCGTAACTCCCTGGTACTCCGAAAAATACCCGAATCACTCGGAACCTTTCCGATGTTCGAATATATCGTCCAATATATCGATCTTTACGTCTCGGCCATTTCGAGACTCCTCGTCATGTCCCCGATCTCATCCGGGACTCCGAACTATCTTCGGTAAATCAAAACACATAAACTCATAATACAAATCGTCACCGAACTTTAAGCGTGCTGACCCTATGGGTTCGAGAACTATGTAGACATGACCGAGACACGTCTCCGGTCAATAACCAATAGCGAAACCTGGATGCTCATATTGGCTCCTACATATTCTACGAAGATCTTTATCGGTCAAACCGCATAACAACATACGTTGTTCCCTTTGTCATCGGTATGTTACTTGCCCGAGATTCGATCGTCGGTATCTCAATACCTAGTTCAATCTCGTTACCGGCAAGTCTCTTTACTCGTTCTGTAATACATTATCCCGCAACTAACTCATTTGTTACAATGCTTGCAAGGCTTATAGTGATGTGTATTACCGAGTGGGCCAAAAGATACCTCTCCGACAATCGGAGTGACAAATTCTAATCTCGAAATACGCCAACTCAACAAGTACCTTCGGAGACACATGTAGAGCACATTTATAATCACACAGTTACGTTGTGACGTTTGGTAGCACACAAAGTGTTCCTCGGTAAACGGGAGTTGCATAATCTCATAGTCATAGGAACATGTATAAGTCATGAAGAAAGCAATAGCAACATACTAAACGATCAAGTGCTAAGCTAACGGAATGGCTCAATTCAATCACATCATTCTCCTAATGATGTGATCCCGTTAATCAAATGACAACTCATGTCTATGGCTAGGAAACTTAACCATCTTTGATTCAACGAGCTAGTCAAGTAGAGGCATACTAGTGACACTTTGTTTGTCTATGCATTCACACATGTATTAAGTTTCCGGTTAATACAATTCTAGAATGAATAATAAATATTTATCATTAAATAAGGAAATAAATAATAATTTTATTATAGCCTCTAGGGCATATTTCTTTCAGTCTCCCACTTGCACTAGAGTCAATAATCTAGATCACATCACCATGTGATTAACATTGATAGTTCACATCATCATGTGATTAACACCCATAGTTCACATCGCCATGTGACCAACACCCAAAGGGTTTACTAGATTCAGTAATCTAGTTCACATCGCTATGTGATTAACACCCAAAGAGTACTAAGGTATGACCATGTTTTGGTTGTGAGAGAATCTTAGTCAACAGGTCTTTCACATTCAGATCCGTTATGTATTTTGTAATTTTCTATGTCTACAATGCTCTGCACGGAGCTACTTTAGCTAATTGCTCCCACTTTCAATATGTATCACTTAGAGTCATCTGGATCGATGTCAAAACTTGCATCGACGTAACCCTTTACGACGAACCTTTTGTCACCTCCACTAAGGATAAGTTTGACCGCTGTCCAGTGATCTACTCCTGGATCACTATTGTACTCCCTTGCCAAACTCAGTGTAGGGTGTACAATAGATCTGGTACATAACATGACATACTTTATAGAACCTATGGCTGAGGCATAGGGAATGACTTTCATTCTCTTTCTATCTTCTGCCGTGGTCGGGCTTTGAGTCTTACTCAACTTCATACCTTACTACACAGGCAAGAACTCTTTCTTTGACTGTTCCATTTTGAACTAATTCAAAATCTTGTCAAGGTACATACTCATTGAAAATCTTTATCAAGCGTCTTGATCTATCTTTATAGATCTTGATGCTCAATATATAAGCAGCTTCACCGAGGTCTTTCTTTGAAGAAATCCTTTCAAATACTCCTTTATGCTTTCCAAAAAATTCTACATCATTTCTGATCAACAATATGCCATTTACATATACTTATCAGAAAGGCTGTAGTGCTCCCACCCACTTTCTTGTAAATACAGGCTTCACTGCAAGTCTGTATAAAACTATATGCTTTAATCAACTCATCAAAGCGTATATTCTAACTCCAAGATGCTTGCACCAGTCCACAGATGGATCGCTGGAGCTTGCACATTTTGTTAGCACCTTTAGGATTGATAAAACCTTCTGGTTGCATCATATACAACTCTTCTTTAATAAATTCATTAAGGATTGCAGTTTTGTTATCCATTTGCCAGATTTCATAAAATGTGGCAATTGCTAACATGATTCGGACAGACTTTAAGCATCGATACGAGTGAGAAAATCTCATCATAGTCAACACCTTGAACTTTGTCAATACCTTTTTCCGACAAGTCTAGCTTTGTAGATATTAACACTACTATCAGCGCCCGTCTTCCTCTTAAAGATCCATTTATTTTCTATGGCTTGCCGATCATCGGGCAAGTCAACCAAAATCCACACTTTGTTCTCATACATGGATCCCATCTTAGATTTCATGGCCTCAAGCCATTTCGCGGAATGTGGGCTCATCATCGCTTCCTCATAGTCCGTAGGTTCGTCATGGTCAAGTAACATGATCTTCAAAACAGGATTACCGTACCACTCTAGTGCAGATCTCAATCTGGTTTACCTACGAGTTTCGGTAGTAACTTGATCTGAAGTTAGATGATCATCATCATTAGCTCCCTCACTAAGTGGTGTAGTAGTCACAGGAACGTATTTCTGTGATGAACTACTTTCCAATAAGGGAACGGGTACATTTACCTCATCAAGTTTTACTTTCCTCCCACTCACTTCTTTCGAGAAAAACTCCTTCTCTAGAAAGGATCCATTCTTAGCGACAAATATCTTGCCTTCGGATCTGTGATAGAAGGTGTACCCAACTGTCTTCTTTGGGTATCCTATGAAGACACATTTCTCCAATTTGGATTTGAGCTTATCAGGATGAAACCTTTTCTTATAAGCATCGCAACCCCAAACTACAAGAAACGACACCTTTGGTTTCTTGCCAAACCACAGTTCATAAGGTGTCGTCTCAACGGATTTAGATGGTGCCCTTTTTAACATGAATGCAGCTGTCTCTAATGCATAACCCCAACACTATAGTGGTAAATAGGTAAGAAACATCATAGATTGCACTATATCCAATAAAGTACGATTATGATGTTCGGACACACCATTATGCTGTGGTGTTCCAGGTGGCACACATTTGTGAAACTATTCCACATTGTTTTAATTGAAGACCAAACTCGTAACTCAAATATTTATCTCCATGATCAGATCATAGAAACTTTATTTTCTTGTCACGTTGATTTTCCACTTCACTCTGAAATTCTTTGAACTTCTCAAATGTTTCAAACTTATGTTTCATCAAGTAGATATACTCATATCTTCTCAAATCATCTGTGAAGGTCAGAAAATAACGATACCCGCCGTGAGCCTCAACACTCATCAGACCGCATACATCAGTATGTATTATTTCCTATAAGTCAGTTGCTCGCTCCATTGTTCCGGTGAACGGAATCTTAGTCATCTTGCCCATGAGGTATGGTTCGCAAGCATCAAGTGATTCATAATCAAGTGATTCCAAAAACCCATCAGCATGGAGTTTCTTCATGTGCTTTACACCAATATGACCTAAATGGCAGTGCCACAAATAAGTTGCACTATCATTATTAACTTTGCATCTTTTGGCTTCAATATTATGAATATGTGTATCACTACGATTGAGATCCAACGAACCATTTTCATTGGGTGTATGACCATAGAAGGTTTTATTCATGTAAACAAAACAACAATTATTCTCTAACTTAAATGAATAACTGTATTGCAATAAACATGATCAAATCATATTCATCCTCAACGCAAACACCAAATAACATTTATTTAGGTTTAACACTAATTCTGAAAGTATAGGGAGTGTGCGATGATGATCATATAAATCTTGGAACCACTTCCAACACACATCGTCACTTCACCCTTAACTAGTCTCTGTTCATTCTGCAACTCCCCTTTCGAGTTACTACTCTTAGCAACTGAACCAGTATCAAATACCAAGGGGTTGCTATAAACACTAGTAAAGTACACGTCAATAACATGTATATCAAATATAGCATTGTTCACTTTGCCATCCTTCTTATCCGCCAAATACTTGAGGCACTTCCGCTTTAAGTGACCAGTCTCTTTGAAGTAGAAGCACTTAGTCTCAGGCTTAGGTCCAGATTTGGGCTTCTTCACTTGAGCAGCAACTTGCTTACCGTTCTTCTTGAAGTTCCCTTTCTTCCCCTTTGCCCTTTTCTTGAAACTAGTGGTATTGTTAATCATCAACACTTGATGCTCTTTCTTGATTTCTACCTTCATCGATTTCATCATCATGAAAAGCTCAGGAATCGTTTTCGTCTTCCCTTGCATACTATAGTTCATCACGTAGTTCTACTAACTTGGTGATGGTGACTAGAGAATTCTGTCAATCACTATTTTATCTGGAAGATTAACTCCCACTTGATTCAAGCGATTGTAGTAGCCAGACAATCTGAGTACATGCTCACTGCTTGAGCTATTCTCCTCCATCTTTTAGCTATAAAACTTGTTGAAGACTTCATATCTCTCAACTCGGGTATTCGCTTGAAATATTAACTTCAACTCCTGGAACATCTCATATGATCCATGACGTTTAAAACGTCTTTGAAGTCCCGATTCTAAGCTGTTAAGCATGGTGCACTAAACTATCAAGTAGTCATCATATTGAGCTTGCCAAACGTTCATAACATCTGCATTTGCTCCTGCAAGCGGTCTGTCACCTAGCGGTGCATCAAGGACATAATTCTTCTGTGCAGCAATGAGGATAGTCCTCCGATCACGGATCCAATCCGCATCTTTCAACTTAGTTTCCAACTCGGTTAATACAATTCTAGCATGAATAATAAATATTTATCATGAAATAAGAAAATAAATAATAACTTTATTATTGTCTCTAGGGCATATTTCTTTCAGTAAGGAGGAGCCTTGTCGCACCGTTGCACGAGAGCCCCGACCCGACTGGCTTGCGCCAAGAGGGTTGGTGTGGTGTTGCCTCGTTGAGTCTTTTGTAGGGGGGCTTGCTACACAACAAAAATTTATGCTACACAATCACACCTAGGGCCTACCAAAGCCCATGGTGCCCCATGTGGCCCCCCGTGGGCCCTCTAGGGGACGTCATCTCATGATGGTCCTTCACACTTTTCTTCCACACATAAAATCCCGAATTTTTTTGGATGTCTCCGGTACACATTCTGATGACACCTTCTTGAACCATACAAAACACTGTTGCAACTATTTGAAACTCTTTCGGTGCTCTTTTAACCAACTTCTCATTTCTCCGGTACTCGGGACTAGAGCCCGTTAAGCGTGTGACCCTACAGGTTCAAAAATAAGCGTACATTACCCGGAACCCCTTCTGGTCAATAGTTAATTGTGGGATCTGGACACCCTTATTAACTCCCGCATATTCATGAAGTTCTCAGGCGAACCTTTGTTTACGAATACCATTCCCTTTGCTTCGCTACATGTGTACGGAACCCGAGGATAGATTATCAGTATCCCCGTGATCATCTCCTTGATCACTATACCCGCTATCCTCGTTACCGGTTTCATTCTCTTTACTCGCATTCGTGTTCCGGTATCCCGTGATCATAATCACAAGTGTCTAGCTAGACAATATTGACACCATAACACTGGGTGGGCCTAGAGAGTATCTTTCTATCATGAGAGGAGCAAATCCTAGTCTTGAACTATTGCTACCGAGACATATGTTTCGGTATACTCGTAAGTCACCTTTATTCACATCTATTTATGGAGTGACATGTGCAAACCCCAAAAATATCCATCTAGCATGTTGGTATGAAATATTCTCATGGTCTAAGGAACAATGCAAACGTGAATAAGTTATATCAAGTAAAAATAACATAACAACGATGATATTTCTCGGTAATTCATAAGTTAGGTCTGTCCAACTTTGTTGTTATCATGAAAACGATGCTCCCATATGTTGATAGCATCCATGTTACATTAACAATGCTCATGGTCAGAAAAACAAGATCATCATCAACATATGAGCTAGTCTTAGAGGCTAGACTAGTGATCACTTGGTGTTTATTTTCACGCATATAACTGGCTTTTCCTCTGAATCTCATATTCAAGAACCAATACAATTGTAGCACAGAAACATAGATTTAATTACAAACATGGAAATATAATAATACATTTATTATTGCATGTAGGGCATATTTCCAACATATTTTTCTTGACTTAGTGTATTGGTGTAAGAAATAAACGCACACGGTCTAACCCCTATTCCTCGATCATTTTCATGTTTCCGCTCACAATATTCTTTGATACTAGGGGTTAGAGACCTTTATATAGTGTTATTCTAGTTAATTTTAAACTGTATAGAATTGTAGACAAACGCCCAAATGCAATCTGTTTAAATAAAAACTCCAGGTTAACTTAACTAACCACGATCATTAGTAAGCATCAAGGAGTCTCATCTGCAATATTTCCCATAAGCACGCACATGTGAGTCGTACGCTGAATTAGAAATTCGCAGGCTTTACAAGTTCATGGAGCCAATCCCATGAACAACCTAGATTTTCATAATATGTTGTGCCCGGGCAAACATACATTAAGTAGTATTCCAACATTAATAAATACTATTTTCCAGCATATATGTATCGACTTCCATGAACCATATTCATGTTCTCCAAGCAATATTCATGCATCGGTAAATTCCATATCAAGGTAAACATATTCCAGGAACTATGTAGTTTATATAAAATGTTGCAAGCCAGAATAAGTATTTCCTACAATTGGTAGGGACCGACCATGAGCATGAGCACTTCCTCGACTTTCTTCTTCCCCGACGAGTTTCCCAGAGGTGTGGCGATGCCACCACTAGCCCAATTCCTTTCTCAATTTGATCGAGGCGCATCGACAAGCATACCTCATCCGGCCCACGATCCACGGGAGCGGCAACCGACTTAGAAGCCACATGCACCGCTTTCCCACCATAAACATATTTTGCTATTCACGTGTTTATGTCGCTACACTCTGTTGCGCATGGTCACGGTCTTGCCCGAGGTCACCCACGGCCTCGAAAAGACACGAACATTAACACTGACCCCGCTAGAGCGAGTCCCAATCTCGACTTTGAATAAGTGTAGGAATCATTAGAGTAAGGCCGCTTCCAATGGATAGGTGCTTAGATGGGGTTCTAAGTGCATTAAAGACTTTAGCAACTAAAGCCTCCAATGTTTGTTGTTGCTAAGCTTCCTTCATTTAATTGTTTGACAATGAACTCCTCCATGCATTGGGTAAACTTCATTCATTTAAGTCTTTGGAATAGGTCTGTGCGCTTGGCATTGGTTCTTTCTGGGGTCTCCAAACTCCTCTCTCTTCTCTTAACTACCTTGCCACATCAGATTTTTTGCATGTGTGGCATGCTTAGCACATGTACGCCATGGAGAACTGGGAAGGGTTTAAGCCCAAGCGCAGGTGACCAAGGACTCAAGGACACCAGATAGGAACCCCGGTGGAGCAACACCTCACTCTACAGTGAACTTGGATCGAGCCTTCCGCAGAGGATTGTCGACATTCTTCATTCTGATGGTTGTCATGCTTCGTTCAGATGGTGTTCGTGCTTCTTTGAAGATGGTGGTTGTGCTTCATGGAGATGCCAACGCCAATTGTGACCATGATTCTTTCTGATGGTGGCCATGCTTCATTCATATGGTGGTCGTGCTTCGTGAAGATGCTAACGGATGATTGTGGTCATGCTTCATTCCGATGGTGGTCATGCTTCATTCAGATAGTGGTTGTGCTTCCTGCAGATGGTGGTCGTGCTTCCTTCTGCCGCTCGATGGTCTAGTGGATTGGAGCTGTATGGACCTAGCAACGATGCAGCATGATGTACTATTAGCCAAAGGCTTAGTTGATACAATATTTACCTCGGATCTCATTTTATTCTATGGGTCAACGATTGGAAAAGAGAGCAAATCTAGGCTGTTTGATGGAGAGTGGAGACCATATGGACAAAGTTGGAGCGGTCCGGAGATTTCTTTCGCATATCCTACTCGTGCAACCACAACACTGAATCACCTTGATGCAAAGTTTTGGGTTTAATAAAAGTGTCATTTATCGGGAAAAAAACACGGTAACAACATCGATTCAAAATGAGCAAACAATTGGTCGTTATTGTTGGTATTGATCTAGAGGCCGAATGGGCCAAAACGAAAATAAAAGATCAGAAATAAGGTTACGTTAAAGAGAGAAACAGGGAGGCCACGAACCAACGTTCGTACCCCTCGATCTCAACTTACGCGCCCTGATCGGGGGCACCATAACCAACTATGGTTTTGGTCCCCTGTCGCCAGCGCATATAAAAAGATGGGGGAGCAGCCGGCACCTACACCAGACGAGTTCTCGTACGGTTTACTCCTGCTCCCCACATCCCTAAACCCTAACCGATCTGGGGGAGCGCTGCACGACGGGAAGATCATCTCCAAGCTCTACCCCTGTCCGAGGGCAGTGCCGGTGGCGCCCGGAGGGACGCTGCTATCTGCAGCGAGCATCTTCACCGAGCCTGCATCAAGCCTGCATCGAGCAGGCACGGGACTTCGCATCGCCTACACCAATGGCTTCTTCCATTGGTGGTAAGAACTCAACCCCTCTTTGTTCATATGCAATTAGGTGATCTGAATTCTAGGCATAAGATCCAATCTATCCTACTGGATTAAGTCTAACAATGGTATCTTGAGCATGGTTAAGCCTATATTAGACCCCTAAGATGATATGTTCAAGTATATGATCATGATTACGACCTAATGATTAAGGTTAAGGATAATAGATAATAATTAAGGTTAGCCCTCTGTTAAGTCAAGTCCTAGGGTTAAGAGGTTTCTGTTTAAATGACTAATCTGCTACTGGATCAGTGCTAGTTCATTTATGATTATCAACAAGTTATGTCAGTTTACCTGTGTCACGCTTCCGCATCAAGTTCGGTTAATTAGCACTGGTTTTGTTTCATATTGGTGAAGGAGGGGATCAGATGAAACACTCGTTTTTCCCTAATTATGAGAAACCCTAGCCCTAGAACTTTTTCCCCATTCCGAAATCCCCAAATTTGAAACCCTAGTTTTCCTTTTGTGAAATCCTCCATTGGTAAGTCCAAATGATGAATGAAATTGGAAGATGATAAAATATGACGGGCTCACCCAGATGATGCCGGCCTTCGGGGTCCGCACGGCCGCCGCTGTGCGCGCATGCCATGGCCGGGACGCCGCCCCCTTCGGGATGGCGCGCAGAATGAAGTAGCAGCCGCCGCTGCTGCGCTCACGCACGCGCGCGTCGCCTGGCCTCTGTGCCTCGGACGTCGCCGCAGCCACCGGCGAAATGCCCCACCGTTGCGCCGTCGCGTCACCGGAGCTACGCTCAACGGAGGAGCGCGCGGGACAAAGTCCATTTGCACACTGCTCCGGTGAGCGAAGCTGCCATGTCGCCATGTCCGGCGTGCCCCGCGCCGCCGTGCCCTCATGTGCGGGCGCGTCTCCCCGTCGCCGCAGCAGTTGCTCTCTCTCTCTCTCACGGGAGCGAGTGAATCGGGAGGAATGGGGATTAGGTCTAGGGTTTGACCAGGCAGTGTTTCGCTCCACTCCGGAGCGATCGGAGCCGTCGGCTCGATCCAATGGACGAGCCTGACGCGCTGCTCCAGACGGGCCTTCGGCCGATGAACGGGCCGCTTTTGCGGCTGGGCTTCGGCCCAAGTTGCCATAGCCCGCAGACAAAGATTTTATTTAATATATTTTTTTGTTTGCTGGGATAGAATTTAAAGAGCTGTCGTGGGTCTTGGGCTAAAAAAATTAAAGTTTCTATGTGTTTTCTATTTATTCAGTGTATTTCCGTATTATGATTATCCCCAAAATGTTCTTGCACTGTTATAAATAGAAAATAGCCAGGAAAATGATTATGAAAATTATGTTTTAGTTTTTTGAATGAGATGGAACCAACGAGAAATTTTGTTTAGAAAACTTTTATGAATTAATGTTTGTGTCATTTTATGGCACATTTATGTTCATCCCATGGTAATATCAATAAATGGTGAATTATTAATGTTTAAAAATTGATATTACACATGAGATTAATGTGATCATTTTTGTAATACAGACCATCATTGTTTTACATTTTTGAATCACTCCGTTAATTCCTCATTATTTTCTGCCCAACGGTGATATAATTTGGAGTTAATTTTGCATGAAAATTGATCAAACCAACGTAGGTTAATTTTTGTGCAATTTGATTTTATGATGATGTTCTTTTCCTTTGCTTATGATTTTTTGAAATCATGACAGCTTCCGGTCCTCGTGGTCTCGAGAATATCGAACCACTCACAGGAAACAACTTCCAAACTTGGAAGGACTCGTTGATTTTGCATTTGGGTTGGCATGATGTTGACCTTGCACTAATGGAAAGTAAACTAGTGGAACCTAAAAAGGATGACACTGGGTATGCTGAGCTTAAGAAAGCTTACGACACTAAAGTTGAGAAGTGGGAGAGGTCCAATAGAATGGCACTCCTAATTATGAACTTCTCCATCTCCACGGAGATTAAAGGGGCTATTCCCCCTAATGAAAGTGATGCCGAATATTTGAAATCGGTGGAAGAACAATTTAAAGGCTCAGAGAAAGTGTATGCAGATGAGCTTTTACACAAACTACTTGCAAAATATGAAGGAAATGGAAATGTGAGGGAGCATATCTTGAGCATGAGCAATGCCGCGGCAAAGCTTAAAACCATGAAGTGTGACTTGAGCGAAGAGCTTCTTGTGCTCCTAGTTTTTAGGTCACTACCCTCACCGTTCAATCCATTCAAGATAAACTATAATTCTCTTGAAATCAAATGGAAACTATCTGAACTCATTGCACATTCGTTCAAGAGGAAGAGAGAATGAAGAGTGAGCAGAAAGATCAAGCTCTCCATGTTAACTCTGCAAAGAGGAAGCATGAGAACCATGCTCATAACAATAATGTGCCCAACAAAAAGCAGTATTCCAAAAAGAGTCCTCCAAAGCCTAAGCAATGCAACGAGGCAAGTTGTTCACGTCCCGCACCTTCAGCGGCTACTTTAGTTAATCTTACAAATGCCGCTGGAGAAAGACTTTGCAATTTTTGCAAGCAGCCAAATCATGTAAAGGCGGACTGTCCAGGTTTTCTTAAGTGGCTGAATAAAAAGGGTAAGGGTGAGATCACTCTTGTAGATGAATCTCTATATGTTGATTTTTCTGAATCTACATGGTGGATTGACTCAGGTGCGACTGTTCATGTCACGAATTCTTTGCAGGGATTCCATATAAGCCACACCCTAAGGGGTACAAGAAGACTTAATGTCGCGAATGGGAAGGAGGCTGAAGTTGAAGCCGTGGGCTCCCTCACCTTGAAGTTGCACACTGGTTTCCTACTTCAGCTCAAGGACGTTCTTTATGTGCCTACTTTGAGTAGGAATTTGATTTCAGTTTCATGTTTAGATGATTTTGGTTTTCATTGTACCTTTGGGGAGAAACAATGTTTTTTAAATTATTGTAATAAGGATGTTGGTCTCGCCGTCCGACGAGGCAAACTTTATATGTTAAATCTTTCCGGTTATCCTATGTGTGTGAATCTCTGTGAAATGAATATGAATGAACGCAATCATAAAACGAATGGGAGAAGTATCTATCCTTCTTCGAAATTGTGGCATCGTCGCTTGGGCCACATTTCGAGGGGGAGAATGGAACGATTGATTAAAGAAGAAATACTTCATCCGCTAGATTTCTCTGATGCGGGCAATTGTATTGACTGTATTAAGGGAAAGTATGTGAAAACAATTAAGAAAGGAGCAGTAAGAGCCACATCAGTCCTTGAACTTATTCATACTGACATATGCGGACCTTTTAACGTAAAGTCTATGGATGGTTTTGATTCTTTCATTACCTTCACAGATGATTTCTCTCGCTATGGCTACATTTACCCCATACGTGATCGATCTGAAGCCTTGGACAAATTTAAGATTTATAAGCCGAGGTTGAAAATCAACTCAACCTAAAGATCAAAGTAGTACGGTCTGACCACGGGGGAGAATATTATGGCAGGCATGCTCCTTATGGGCAAATTCCAGGACCGTTCGCAAAATATCTTGCTGAAAATGGAATAATTGCCCAATATTCAATGCCTGGTGAACCTCAGCAAAATGGCGTAGCTGAGCGTCGCAACCGCACTCTTATGGATATGGTACGTAGTATGCTTAGTCATGCGAACTTACCAGTAAGCCTTTGGATGGAGGCATTGAAAACAGCTGCACACATCCTAAATCTTGCTCCAACTAAGTCAGCACCGAGCACACCTTACGAGATGTGGGCAGGAAAGAAACCGAGCTTGAATTACTTGCGAGTGTGGGGCTGCCCGGCTGAAGCTAAAGTATTCAATCCACATATTAAGAAATTGGACCCAAAGACAGTCAGTTGTTTTTTCATTGGGTACCCTCATAGAGGAAAAGGATATCGCTTTTATTGGCCAGGTTATACCACCAAGTTTGTGGAGACCAGGAAAGCGGTGTTTTTTGAGGATAATGAAGTCACTGAGGTTAGGGCGATTGATCTTGAGGAGAAGCGGGTGTACGTTCCATCCCCGACTATCCAACAGAACTTTATCCCTATGCCTAATATGCACGAGACACCTACTGGTGATCCCGAACCTGAAGTGGATCCTCAACCCGACGAGGAGCCTCAGCATAATGAAGATCCTCAGCCTGATGAGGATCCTCAGCCAAATGATGAGCCTCAACCCAATGTTAATCTTCAACCTTCTCGGGCAAGAGAAAATGCACATACTAATGAGCCTACGAGAAGATCACAACGGGAAACGAAAAAATGCCATCTCTAGCGATTATGTCACTTTCATGTGTGAGGATGAAAATGACATAGGGAAGGCACAAGATTCGACCTCATATAAAGAAGCCACTAAAAGTGAAGACTCGTCCAAATGGTTGGTAGCCAAGGAAGATGAATTGAAATCTATGAGCTCGAGTGATGTTTGGGACTTAGTAGAAGTTCCTGATGGAGCCAAAAGGGTAGGCTGCAAGTGGGTCTACAAAACCAAATATGATTCCAAAGGGAACGTCGAAAGGTTCAAAGCGAGACTTGTAGCAAAAGGTTTTACACAGAGAGAAGGAATCGATTATAAGGAGACCTTCTCGCCTGTGTCATCCAAAGATTCTTTTAGAATTGTCATGGTACTTGTAGCTCATTATGATTTGGAGCTGCATCAAATGGATGTCAAGACAGTATTTTTGAATGGTGACTTAAAAGAAGAAGTTTACATGACTCAACCTGAAGGTTTTGTCGTGGAAGGAAAAGAACACATGGCATGTCGTTTAAAGAAATCCATATATGGCTTGAGGCAAGCTTCAAGGCAGTGGCACCTAAAGTTTGACGAGATTATTAGAACTTTTGGTTTTAAAGAGAATGAAGTGGACAACTGCATATATGTTAAATTTAAAGGCAGTAGGTTCACATTTTTAGTCCTATATGTGGATGATATTCTATTGGCTTGCAGCGATAAAGATATGCTGCATGAGACCAAGAGATTTCTGTCCTCAAAATTTGACATGAATGATCTCGGTGAAGCCTCGTATGTCCTTGGCATCGAGATTCATCAAGATAGGTCCAAAGGAACATTAGGACTATCGCAAAAGGCATACTTTGAGAGAGTACTAAAGAAATTCAATATGCATAAGTGCTCTTCCTCACCTGCCCCCATAGTTAAGGACGATAAGTTTGGGACATTCCAATGTCCGAGGAACCAAAATGAAATTGATCAGATGAAGTCGGTTCCTTATGCTTCAGCTGTCGGAAGCATCATGTATGCTCAAGTATGTACACGCCCTGACTTAGCTTTTGTAACCGGGTTGCTTGGCAGATTTCAATCTAATCTAGGACCGGACCACTGGAAGGCCGCAAAGAAAGTCTTGCGTTATATGCAAGGTACTAAAAATTTCATGCTTACATATAGAAAGTCCGATAACCTGGAAGTTATTGGTTATTCAGACTCTGATCTTGCCGGGTGTGTGGATAATATGACATCCACGTCAGGTTATATATTCACACTCGCTGGAGTAGCCATATCGTGGAAAAGCTCCAAGCAAAAGATAGTTGCCTCATATACGATGATGGCAGAATATCTAGCATGTTTTGAGGCCACCGGGCAGGTTGTATTCCTAAAGAATTTCCTTCCCGGACTTAAAGTGGTTGACAACATTTTCAAACCACTGAAATTGTACTGCGATAATGAACCCACAGTTTTGTATGCGAATAACAACAAGTCAAGTGCTGCTGCCAGGCACATTGACCTAAAGTACCATGTTGTTCAACATAGAATCCAGGATCAAACTATTAATGTTAAGCATATCAGTACGACACGTATGCTTGCGGATCCGCTTACTAAAGGCTTACCACCGAATATATTTTGTGAGCATGTAGCCGGCATGGGATTATTGGAAGCCTCTTGATTCTGAAATTATGGGTCCACTAATATAAACCACTCCCAATAAGTAAAATGTTTCCTTTTCGAAATAGGATGTGTGCTATGAATATTGAGGTTCAATGGCTTTTCATCGGCTGTTGTAACACCTTACTCTGGTATATTATTCCTATGGAGAATGGACAAAAGTCATTGAGCCTAACGATCAAGGGGGAGAATGTTGGTATTGATCTAGAGGCCCACTGGGCCAAAACGAAAATAAAAGACCAGAAATAAAGTTACGTTAAAGAGAGAAACAGGGAGGCCACGAACCAACGTTCGTACCCCTCGATCTCAACTTACGCGCCCTGATCGGGGGCACCCTAACCAACTATGATTTTGGTCCCCTGTCGGCAGCGCACATAAAAAGATGGGGAAGCAGCCGGCACCTACGCCAGACGAGTTCTCGTACGGTTTACTCCTGCTCCCCACATCCCTAAACCCTAACCGATCTGGGGTAGCGCTGCACGACGGGAAGATGATCTCCAAGCTCTGCCCCTGTCCCAGGGCAGTGCTGGTGGCACCCGGAGGGACGCCGCTATCTGCAACGAGCATCTTCACCGAGTCTGCATCAAGCCTGCATCGAGCAGGCACAGGACTTCGCATCGCCTACACCAATGGCTTCTTCCATTGGTGGTAAGAACCCAACCCCTCTCTGTTCATATGCAATCAGGTGATCTGAATTCTAGGCATAAGATCCAATCTATCCTACTGGATTAAGTCTAACAGTTATCGCCAGCCTTTGCAAAATTCAGTACGAACAACACCATAACAACTCGGATAATTGTTCGAGGGGCCTATTACGCTTTGCCTTTATTTTGAAAGGAGAGGAAATCTAAGACTTCTTTAAAAAAAATTGGGGGGAGGGGGGGTCTCTGAGCCTTTTTATATAGTCTCTCCCTCCGAAAATACTTGTCGGAGAAATCAATAAAAATGGATGTATCTAGAATTAAAATACGACTAGATACATCCATTTCTTCGACAAGTATTTTCAGCTGGAGTGAGTATTAGGTTACACATCATAATCCTTGTTCACATATATCTGCGCCTCGCAAATTAGTTTTGTATTGTTGATAGCAGAGAGAAGTGACCTCTCTTTCTTCGAGATTGATCGAACAATAAGTTTTTGTATATATCTATCCGACACTACTACATATATACAATATAACATCTCTTATAATCCCTAACATCTAAAATCAATTTCAACTTCCACATGGCATTCTCCGTCTTTATGTATGACATGGTCAAGAAAGAATCCCGCCAATTCCTCTTGAATTGCTCGTATGCGATCATGTGGTATGAGTTCATTCCGCATCTGTCACATCTAATTTAAAGAAGAGGGTCAATACATATATATGAAAGAAACTCAACACAATTGATGGTAATAAAATAAAAATGTGAATATTGTTTATGTACTAAATGATATGAAATTTACCATGACCACAAAATATCCTACATTCATCATCATCATAATCAACATGCGGTTTTTGCTTCTCTTGTATGTAGTCCAAGTTTTCTATCAGGAAAACATGTTAACTCAACTGTAGATAAGGACGGTATGAAAATGCTCATGTAAAATTACAATTGCCATGTATCTGCTGGACAAACAAATACACTTATGCAAACTTCAGGGTTTTTTAGTAAAACTTATGCAAACTTTAGTTTTTTCATTAAAACTTATGCAAACTTCTGGTTTTTTTAGTGAAATGTAATTTCATAACTGCAAGTAAGGTCTTGGTTCAGCGAATTTGTCTGTGAGTTCACTATCTAGTCATGAGTTGGCCATGTAATAACCGGTTGTCAATACTTAAAAAACACGGATGTCTGTTGCAGGTACGCGAAAATCAGTAAAAAAATAAAGAAAGAAAGAAGGTGGACGTTTCTGTGTGTGCTCCAGCGCTCCTCTATTTCTCATTGCCTCATCTCTAGTTCCTGTAGTTTTAGATGTGTCACCACCGGTGAGGTAGCGATGACAGTAAAAAACAACACTCGATACTTACTTGATTAATGTGTGCGTGTGGTGCGTTCGCGTGAAGGCGAGCGTCTCCGTCGTTCAGGCCTGCGAGCGGCCGCGGCGACCGTGTCCTCTCACCAGCTGGGTGACATTGTCGACGCAGGTGAGTCAGTCGTCCATCTTTTGGGCGGCGGCCTCCACGCACCGGGATTAGCTTTGGATGACGTCGTCCACGCGCGAGTACCGGACAAGCGTGTCCAACGGAGCAGCACACGTCAGAGCTGAGGGAGTCGGCGGTGACTACGGGCGAGTGAGATGGGGCCGTGATTAGCTTCACCTGCTGCACAATGGCCGAGACCTGCACCGCCCTAGGGACGATGATGGTTGGCGACCAGGCGAATCTACATGCATGGCTGTGGGGCAGACTTTTTTGGCCCACTTATACTCGTCCAAGATACTCAGTGTTGCCCCCACTTGAAGGACCTCGGTGGTGGGTGGTTGTCAGCGTGGGTGTTGTGGATGGAGCTAAAATCGACGCGGATGCCAGTGGTTCCCGGAGAGCATGCCCAGGATGTGGACGAAGTCGTTGCAGTCAGTAGAAGTGTGTTCAGAGGAAGCCGCAGCTCCTCCTCGCGTGTCTCTCATTGTGGCTCGCATGGGTGGTGGGCTGGTGACGGCTGGCGACTCGTGATCACGATTCCCTGATATGAGACGATAGGATGCGCTCGCGATTAGTTTCCTAATAATTAGATGCGTTCGTGATTAGTTATCTAATAGGATGCAGCCATGATTAGTTTCCCAATAATTAGATGTGTCCGTGATTAATTTCCTAATAGGATGACTCGTAATTATTTTTCTAATAATAGGATGCGTGCGTGATTTTTTCCTAATAATAGGATGGGTTGTGATTAGTTTCCTAATAATTAGATGTGCCCGTGATTAGTTTCTTAATAGGATGTGTCCGTGATTATAGTTTCCTAATTGACCAGGCATGGACTTTCATATTTTCCTCCGCGGTGGAGTACGGTCAGTCAATGTAAATTGCTAAGTGCACACAGAGAACAGGTTCGGTTAAGGCTAGCCGTTAGATTGAGTTTAGTGGGATTAATCATGCGGTGGTAATGTATCCGTGTACGTTTTGTGGGGTGCACTTAGAGAAAATAATGTTTGCTCTTTTATAAGTAGTATAAACTAATAATAGGATGGGTTTGTGATTAGTTTCCTAATAATTAGATATGCCCGTGATTAGTTTCTTAATAGGATGTGTCCGTGATTATAGTTTCCTAATTGACCAGGCATGGAATTTCATATTTTCCTCCACGGTGGAGTACGGCCAGTCAATGTAAATTGCTAAGTGCACATAGAGAACAGATTCGGTTAAGGCTAGCCGTTAGATTGAGTTTAGTGAGACTAATCATGCGGTGGTAATGTATCCGTGTACGTTTTATGGGGTGCACTTAGAGAAGATAATGTTTGCTCTTTTATAAGTACTATAGATATATTTTTACACCAATTTTTTGAATTTGAAGTCATTTGAAAATTCCAAGATTCCCCAAAATCGGTTTTTACGGTCTCTCCCAAAAAAATCTAAATCAAGAAAAATAAAA
Organism: Triticum aestivum; assembly: GCF_018294505.1. NCBI lineage: Eukaryota > Viridiplantae > Streptophyta > Magnoliopsida > Poales > Poaceae > Triticum > Triticum aestivum. The sequence continues at coordinate 717,903,017 of NC_057797.1, read as the reverse complement.
CCTTGTTCAAACCCACGTGCAGGCATATTTTGGCTTTTTTAAGGGAAATGTTACTACATTAATTAACCAACAAAGCTCAGAATGTCATTCGAGATAACATCCAACAGACAGTCCGGGGGAGCCCCAATCCACCCCATACAAAGTTTATCACATACTCCTGTTCTAGCTAACTTATGTGCAACAACATTCGCCGTACAACTGACGCAGGAGACCTTAAAACCCACTCCTTGATTGAAGCATCTCATTTATCTCGTGGATCCAAGGACCAGCAGCCGAGAAGTTTTTCCCAGGTTGGTTAATCATTTGAACTACTGCCTTGCCGTCCAGTTCAACGTGGATCATGTCCGCTCCCTGCTCCAAAGCAAGATGCACAACCCTCTTGCAAGCCAAAACTTCAGCTGCCTCCGAGTCCACAATACTCGGGAAGAAATGACATACTCCCCCCAGAAAGGCACCGGCATGGTCTCGTATTACAGCACCCCTTCCCCCTTTGTTCCCCTCCTTGTCCACAATACCATCGGCATTAACCTTTATCCAACCCTCCTTAGGCGCCTTCCATCGCTGAGCTTGCACTGGCGTCGCATCTCGCACCTTGGGGAAATGAGAGTTTCTCCATTCTTGCATATGAGCCACAACAGACTCCATGATTTCATGCGGAGAGGCAATTTTCCTGCCATCCCGAGCATCATTCCTAGCAAACCAATGCATGTAGGTCGCCTGAACCATAGCCTCCTGCTCATCACCAGCAGCGCTGGCAAACCAGCTCAACAACCAGTGGGCCAATTCACCTTGGGTCTCAAGCTGGGTCGGTGGAGATTGGACAACTGTCCCTTTCTCCGAGCGCATGAAGTGCCAGAAACTGGCAGAGTGCTGGCATGCCCAGAACTGATGCAGAATTGTTTCCTCTCTTCCACAAGCAACACAAAAAACACCAGGCTTGATCCGCCGTCGGTGGAGTTCAGTTCCTACGGCAAAGCCATTTCGGACCGCCCTCCACATATGGATCTTCGCCTTACCCGGGGCGTTAGTATCCCAAAGAGCCATATACCCTTTCTGTCGATCCACAAAATTGGAAGGTTCAGGCCGTCCTAATCTTCCTCGCATCATGGACATTCGAAGGTGATAAGCCGATCTAACACTGAATACTCCGCTCTTCGTGTAGTTCCATGCCGAAACATCATCAGTGCCAGAGCCCCCAACAACAATATTTTTTATGACGGCAGCATCAGACTCGGTGAATATCAAATCAACCTTCACATTATCCCTGTCCTTCCCATCCGCATCAAGCAAATCAGCTATCTTGTGATGCCATGGATGTACTGCTGACCCAGTGGTTGCATATACCCACTTCTAGGAATCCAGTTTTCGTGATGAATGCTGATTTTTGATCCATCCCAAATCCTCCATGCCGGTCCTTCTCACAACAGGTCCCTCCCATGCACAATGCTCCTGAAGGTGTATGAGGCAATCGATGGACTGGAGGCTGACAGAATGGAATCATCCTTGAAGTAGCTAGCCTTAAGCACCCTAGAACAAATAGATCAAGGTATTGTCAAGATTCTCCAAGCCTACTTTGCCAGTAGAGCTTGATTAAACGCTTTCGGGTCACGAAAGTGAAGGAAATATGCCCTAGAGGCAATAATAAAATTGTTATTTATATTTCCTTATAACATGATAAATGTTTATTATTCATGCTAGAATTGTATTAATCGGAAACTTAGTACATGTGTGAATACATAAACAAACAGAGTGTCACTAGTATGCCTCTACTTGAATAGCTCGTTGATGAAAGATGGTTAAGTTTCCTAGCCATGGACAAAGAGTTGTCATTTGATAAACGGGATCACTTCATTAGAGAATGATGTGATTGACTTGACCCATCCGTTAGCTTAGCACGATGACCGTTTAGTTTACTGTTATTGCTTTCTCCATAACCTATACATGTTCCTACGAATATGAGATTATGCAATCCCCGAATACCGGAGGAACACTTAGTGTGCTATCAAACGTCACAACATAACTGGGTGACTATAAAGATGCTCTAAAGGTGTCTAAGATGGTGTTTTTTGAGTTGGCATAGATCGAGATTAGGATTTGTCACTCCGTGTATCGGAGAGGTATCTCTGGGCCCTCTTGGTAATGCACATCACTATAAGCCTTGTAAGCAATGTGACTAATGAGTTAGTTACGGGATGTTGCATTACGGAACGAGTAAAGAGACTTGCCGATAACGAGATTGAACTAGGTATTGAGATACCGACGATCGAATCTCGGGCAAGTAACATACCGATGACAAAGGGAACAACATATGTTGTTATACGGTTTGACCGATAAAGATCTTTGTAGAATATGTAGGAACCAATATGAGCATCCAGGTTCCGCAATTGATTATTGACTAGAGATGAGTCTCGGTCATGTCTACATAGTTCTCAAACCCGTAGGGTCCGCACACTTAAGGTTCGGTGACGATCGGTATTATGAGTTTATGTGTTTTGATTTACCGAAGGTAGTTCGGAGTCCCGGATATGATCACGGACATGACGAGGAGTCTCAAAATAGTCGAGATGTAAAGATCGATATATTGGATGACTATGTTTGGACATCGGAATGATTTCGGGTGAGTTCGGGCATTTACCGGAGTACCGGGAGGTTACCGGAACCCCCGGGAAGTATATGGGGCTTATTGGGCCATAGTGGGAGAGAGGAGAAGGAAGCCTAGGAGGGGGTGCCCCCCCAAGCCCAATCCGAATTGGGTGGGGGGCCGGCCCCCCTTTCCTTCCTCCTTCCTTCCCCTTCCTTCGTCTCCTAGTCCAACTAGCCGTGTGCGGTGCCCCCTCCACCATAATCCACCTCGGTCATATTGTTGCAGTGCTTAGGCGAAGCCCTGCACTGGTAGCTTCATCATCACCGTCACACCATCGTGCTGACGAAGCTCTCCCTCGACACTCAGCTGGATCAAGAGTTCATGGGACGTCACTGAGCTGAACGTGTGCAGATCGCGGAGGTGCCATACTTTCGGTATTAGGATCGGTTGGATCGTGAAGACGTACGACTACATCAACCGCGTTGTCATAACGCTTCTGCTTACGGTCTATGAGGGTACATGGATAACACTCTTCAGCTCTCGTTGCTATGCATCACCATGATAGATCTTGCATGTATGTAGGAATTTTTTTGAAATTACTGCGTTCCCCAACAGTGGCATCCGAGCCAGGTCTTTGCGTAGATGTTATATGCACGAATAGAACACAAAGGAGTTGTGGGCGTGGGTATATACATATTGCTTGTCGTCACTAGTTGATTCTTGATTCAGCGGTATTGTTGGATGAAGCGTCTCAGACCGGCATTACGTGTACGCTTACGCGAGACTGGTTCTACTGACGTGCTTCACACATAGGTGGCTGGTGGGTGTCAGTTTCTCCAACTTTAGTTGAATTGGATTCAATGAACAGGCCTCTTTCTGAAGATCAAAAAGCAATCACTACACCGTGTTGTGGTTTTTGATGCGTAGGTAAGAACGGTTCTTGCTTAGCCCGTAGCAGCCATGTAAAACTTGCAACAACAAAGTAGAGGACGTCTAACTTGTTTTTGCAGGGCATGTTGTGATGTCATATGGTCAAGACATGATGCTAAATGTTATTGTATGAGATGATCATGTTTTGTAGCAGAGTTATCGGCAACCGGCAGGAGCCATATGGTTGTCGCTTTATTGTATGAAATGCAATCGCCATGTAATTGCTTTACTTTATCACTAAGCGGTAGCGATAGTCGTAGAAGCAATAGTTGGCGAGACGACAACGATGCGTCGATGGAGATCAAGGTGTCAAGCCAGTGACGATGGTGATCATGATGGTGCTTTGGATATGGAGATCAAATGCACAAGACGATGATGGCCATATCATATCACTTATATTGATTGCATGAGATGTTTATCCTTTATGCATCTTATTTTGCTTAGTTCGGCGGTAGCATTATAAGATGATATCTCACTAAATTCCAAGGTATAAGTGTTCTCCCTGAGTATGCACCGTTGCTACAGTTCGTCGTGCCGAGACACCAAGTGATGATCAGGTGTGATAAGCTCTATGTTCACATACAACGGGTGCAAGCCAGTTTTGCACATGTGGAATACTCGGGTTAAACTTGACGAACCTAGCATATGCAGATATGGCCTCGGAACACTGAGACTGAAAGGTCGACCGTGAATCATATAGTAGATATGATCAACATAGTGATGTTCACCATTGAAAACTACTCCATCTCACGTGATGATCAGACATGGTTTAGTTGATATGGATCACGTGATCGCTTAGATGATTAGAGGGATGTCTATCTAAGTGGCAGTTCTTAAGTAATTTTATTAATTGAACTTTAATTTATCATGAACTTAGTACTTGATAGTATTTTGCATGTCTATCTTGTTGTAGATAGATGGCCCGTGCTGTTGTTCCGTTGAATTTTAATGTGTTCCTAGAGAAAGTTAAGTTGAAAGATGGTGGTAGCAATTACACGGACTGGGTCCGTAATTTGAGGATTATCCTCATTGCTGCATAGACGAATTATGTCCTGGAAGCACCGCTAGGTGACAAACCCACTGCAGGAGCAACGCCAGATGTTATGAACACCTGGCAGAGCAAAGCTGATGACTACTCGATAGTTCAGTGTGCCATGCTTTACGTCTTAGAACAGGGACTTCAACGACGTTTTGAACGTCATGGAGCATATGAGATGTTTCAGGGGTTGAAGTTAATATTTCAAGCAAATGCCCAGATTGAGAGATGTGAATTCTCCAATAAGTCCTACAGCTGCAAAATGGAGGAGAATAGTTCTGTCAGTGAACATATACTCAGAATGTATGGATACCACTACCACTTGAATCAGCTGGGAGTTAATCTTCCTGATGATAGTGTCATTGACAGAGTTCTTCAATCACTACCGCCAAGCTACAAGAGCTTCGTGATGAACTATAATATGCAAGGGATGGATAAGACGATTCCCAAGCTCTTCACAATGCTAAAGGCTGCGGAGGTAGAAATCAAGAAGGAGCATCAAGTGTTGATGGTCAACAAGACCACCTGTTTCGAGAAAAAGGGTAAAGGGAAGAAGGGGAGATTCAAGAAGAATGGCAAGCAAGTTGCTGCTCAAGTGAAGAAGCCCTAGTCTGGACCTAAGCCTGAGACTGAATGCTTCTACTGCAAAGGGACTGGTCACTGGAAGCGGGACTGCCCCAAGTATTTGGCGGAGAAGAAGGATGGCAAAGTGAAAGGTATATTTGATATACATGTTATTGATGTGTACCTTACTAATGCTCGCTGTAGCGCCTGGCTATTTGATACTGGTTCTATTTCTAATATTTGCAACTCAAAACAGGGGCTACGGATTAAGCGAAGATTGGTTAAGGACGAGGTGACAATGCACGTGGGAAATGGTTCCAAAGTCGATGTGATCGCCGTCGGCACGCTACCTCTACATCTACCTTCGGTATTAGTTTTAGACCTAAATAATTGTTATTTGGTGCCAGCGTTGAGCATGAACATTATATATGGATCTTGTTTGATGCGAGACGGTTATTCATTTAAATCAGAGAATAATGGTTGTTCTATTTATAAGAATAATATCTTTTATGGTCATTGATACGTCTTCAACGTATCTATAATTTTTGATTGCTCCATGCTATATTACCTACTGTTTTGGACTATATTGGTCTTTATTTTCCACTTTTATATTATTTTTGGGACTAACCTATTAACCGGAGGCCCAGCCCAGAATTCTTGTTTTTTGCCTATTTCAGTATTTCGGAGAAACAGAATATCAAACGGAGTCCAAACGGAATGAAACCTTCGGGAACGCGATTTTCTCATCAGATAAGACCCAGGAGACTTGGACCCTCCGTCAAGAAAGCCACAAGGCGGTCACGAGGGTGGATGGCGCCCCCCTAGGGCGCACCCCTTGCCTCGTGGGCCCCTCGAAGCTCCACCGACGTACTTCTTCCTCCTATATATACCTACGTACCCCGAAACGATCAGAGACGGAGCCAAAAACCTAATTCCACCACCGCAACTTTCTGTATCCACGAGATCCCATATTGGGACCTGTTCCGGAGCTCCGCCGGAGGGGGCATTGATCACAGAGGGCTTCTATATCATCATCCAAGCCCCTCCGACGAAGTGTGAGTAGTTTATTTCAGACCTACGGGTCCATAGTTAGTAGCTAGATGGCTTCTTCTCTCTTTTTGGATCTCAATACAATCTTCTCCCCTCTCTCGTGGAGATCTATTCGATGTAATCTTCTTTTTGTGGTGTGTTTGTTGAGACCGATGAATTGTGGGTTTATGATCCAGTCTATCTATGAATAATATTTGAATCTTCTCTGAATTCTTTTATGTATGATTGTTTATCTTTGCAAGTCTCTTCGAATTATCAGTTTGGTTTGGCCTACTAGATTGGTTGTTCTTGCCATGAGAGAAGTGCTTAGCTTTGGGTTCGATCTTGTGGTGTCCTTTCCCAGTGACAGAACGGGCAGCAAGGCACGTATTGTATTGTTGCCATCGAGGATAACAAGATGGTTTTTTTATCATATTGCATGAAACTATCCCTCTACATCATGTCATCTTGCTTAAGGCATTACTCTATTTTTAAATTAATACTCGAGATGCATGCTGGATAGCGGTCGATGAGTGGAGTAATAGTAGTAGATGCAGGCAGGAGTCGGTCTACTTGTCTCGGACGTGATGCCTATATACATGATCATACCTAGATATTCTCATAACTATGCTCAATTCTGTCAATTGCTCAATAGTAATTTGTTCACCCACCGTAGAATACTTATGCTCTTGAGAGAAGCCACTAGTGAAACCTATGGCCCCCGGGTCTCTTTCTCATCATATCAATCTCCATCACTTTATTATTGCTTTGCTTTTATTTTGCTTTTACTTTTTACTTTGCATCTCTATACCAAAAATACCAAAAATATTATTTATCATCTTTATCATATCTCACTTTCGTAAGTGACCGTGAAGGGATTGACAACCCCTAAGCGCGTTGGTTGCGTTGAGCTATTGTTTTTGTGTAGGTACGAGGGACTCGCGCGTAGCCTCCTACTGGATTGATACCTTGGTTCTCAAAAACTGAGGGAAATACTTACGCTACTTTGCTGCATCAACCTCTCCTCTTCGGGGAAATCCAACGCAGTGCTCAAGAGGTAGCAAGAAGAATTTCTGGCGCCGTTGCCGGGGAGTCTGCGCAAAAGTCAACATACCAAGTACCCATCACAATCCCTATCTCCCGCATTACATTATTTGCCATTTGCCTATCGTTTTCCTCTACCCCCAATTCACCCTTGTTGTTTTATTCGCCCTCTCTCTCTATCCTCCCTCTCTTTCTCTATTTGCCTCTTTTTGCATGTGTGCCTTTTTGTTTGCTTGTGTGTTAGTTTGCTAGCTCATAGTTATGTCAAGTCCTTTACCTTCTGCCTCTATGTCTGAAATTGGAGAAATTATTGTCGATATGGACAATAATAATATCATGAAAAATTCTGATGCTCCTGCTAAAGAACATACCATCTTTCATACAAAAAAATTCCGTGTTGGTAGTGGTAATATTATTGGAAAAGGAGTTACTCAAGATTTCTTTACTTGTGCCAGTGCTTTACCTTCTATGGGAAGTTCTATCCTTTGTAGAACTAGTAGTCTTGCGGACGCTATTGCCATGCTTGTAGTTGAACTTGAAAGACAATTCATGCACATACATCCTTCCATACAAAGGATTTTTTCTAGAATTTTCTAATATTGAGCATTCTTCTGTTAAGCGTGCCGCTACTATCTTTTTGGCTCATGAGTTTAGATTCATAATAAAAGAAGCCAAAGAAATCTTTGCGCATTATAGGGTGGACTCTTGCCATCCTCCCATAGAGGCTATCCTCTTTGATCAAGAAGAAATAATGTGTTTTTAATCTCTAGACTATGTTGCTTTCAATGAAAATCTTAGAAAAAGGGTTCCTACCAATGTTTTAGTTGATAGAATTTCTGAACTTAATGATGATTTGGCTATTCGAAATAATGAACTAGGATATTCTCTTGAATATAGGCTCACAAAGTTCTGTCAAAAGAATGCTTATAATGACGAATTGGTTGTGCATTATGAAGGACCAAAGGAGGAACCAATACCTCCCAAGGTTGATCTTGGGGACTTTTGTCCCATTAAATTTAGCCCTTTTGATTACTTTTGCTTGCCTCAAAGAAAACTTGCTGCCGAACATAGAGAATATGAAATGAGTTTTAATAATCTATCTTACTATTATGGCAATACCTAGATCTATTCTTGTTTGTTATGCCTAGCTAGGGGCGTTAAACGATAGCGCTTGTTGGGAGGCAACCCAATTTTATTTTTATTACTTGCTTTTTGCTACTTCTTAGTAATAAATAAATTATTTAGCCTCTGTTTTGGTTGTGTTTTTTGTGTTTAATTAGTGTTTGTGCCAAGTAGAACCGTTGGGAAGACTTGGGGAAAGTCTTGTTGAACTTGCTGTAAAAAACAGAAACTTTAGCGCTCACGAGAACTGCTGTCATTTTTATTTGAAGAGTGATATTTAGTTAATTCTTTTTGAAAATGATTAATAGATAAATTCCTCACGTCCAGAAATTTATTTTAGAATTGTTGGGGTTCCAGATCTTGCTCTAGCTACAGATTACTACAGATTGTTCTGTTTTTGACAGATTCTGTTTTTTCGTGTGTTGATTGCTTATTTTGATGAATCTATGGCTAGTAAAATAGTTTATGAACCATAGAGAAGTTGGAATATAGTAGGTTTAACACCCATATAAATAAAGAATGAGTTAATTACAGTACCTTGAAGTGGTCTTTTGTTTTCTTTCGCTAACGGAGCTCATTTGTTTTCTACTTTAAGTTTTGTGTTGTGAAGTTTTCAAGTTTTGGGTAAAGATTTGATGGATTATGGAACAAGGAGTGGAAAGAGCCTAATCTTGGGGATTCCCATGGCACCCCCAAGATAATCTAAGAACACCTAAAAGCCAAAGCTTGGGGATGCCCCGGAAGGCATCCCCTCTTTCGTCTACTTCTATCGGTAACTTTACTTGAAGCTATATTTTTATTCACCACATGATATGTGTTTTGCTTGGAGCGTCTTTTATGATTTGAGTCTTTGCTTGTTAGTCTACCACAATCATCCTTGCTGTACACACCTTTTGAGAGAGCTATCCATAATTTTAGAATTTGATAGAATAATCTAGTGCTTCACTTATATCTTTTGAGTTATATAATTTTGCTCTAGTTCTTCACTTATATCTTTTAGAGCACGGTGGTGGATTTGTTTTATAGAAACTAGTGATCTCTCATGCTTCACTTAGATTATTTTTAGAGTCTTAATAGCATGGTAAATTGCTTAATAATAATATGCTTGGTATTCAATATTTGTAAAACTTTCTTTTGAGTGCGTTGAATACTAAGAAAAAAATTGATGCTTGATAGTTGTTTTGAGATATGAGGATAGTGATATTAGAGTCATGCCAGTTGAGTAGTTTTGAATTTGAGAAATGCTTGTGTTAAAGTTTGTGATTCCCGTAGCATGCACATATGGTGAATCGTTATGTGATGAAGTCGGAGCATGATTTATTTATTGATTGTCTTTCTTATGAGTGGCGGTCGGGGACGAGCGATGGTCTTTTCCTACCAATCTATCCCCTAGGATAATGCGCGTAATAATTTGCTTTGATAACTTCTAGATTTTTGCAATAAGTATATGAGTTCTTTATGACTAATGTTGAGTCCATGGATTATACGCACTTTCCTTCCTTCCACCATTGCTAGCCTCTCTAATACCGCGCACTTTTCGCCGGTATCATACACCCACCAAATACCTTCCTCAAAACAGCAACCATACCTACCTATCATGGCATTTCCATAGCCATTCCGAGATATATTGCCATGCAACTTTCCACTGTTCCATTCATTATGACACACTCCATCATTGTCATATTGCTATCATCATCATGTAGTTGACATCGTATTTGTGGCAAAGCCACCGTTCATAATTCTTTCATACATGTCACTCTTGATTCATTGCATATCCCGGTACACCGCCGGAGGCATTCATATAGAGTCATATTTTGTTCTAAGTATTGAGTTGTAAGAAAAATAAAAAGTGTGATGATCATCATTTTTAGAGCATTGTCCCAAGTGAGGAAAGGATGATGGAGAGTATGATTCCCCCACAAGTCGGGATGAGACTCCGGACGAAAAAAAGAGGCCATAAAAAAGAGAAGGCCCAAACAAAAAAATGAGAGAAAAAGAGAGAAGGGACAATGTTACTATCCTTTTACCACACTTGTGCTTCAAAGTAGCACCATGATCTTCATGATAGAGAGTCTCTCATTATGTCACTTTCATATACTAGTGGGAATTTTTCATTATAGAACTTGGCTTGTATATTCCAATGATGGGCTTCCTCAAAATGCCCTAGGTCTTCGTGAGCAAGCGAGTTGGATGCACACCCACTTAGTTTCTTTTGTTGAGCTTTCATATACTTATAGCTCTAGTGCATCCGTTGCATGGCAATCCCTACTCACTCACATTGATATCTATTGATGGGCATCTCCATAGCTCGTTGATACGCCTAGTTGATGTGAGACTATCTTCCCCTCTTTTTGTCTTCTCGACAACCACCATTCTATTCCACATATAGTGTTATATCCATGGCTCACGCTCATGTATTGCGTGAAGATCGAAAAAGTTTTCAAGATGTCAAAAGTATGAAACAATTGCTTGGCTAGTCGTCGGGGTTGTGCATGATTTAAATACTTTATGTGGTGAAGATAGAGCATAGCCAGACTATATGATTTTGTAGGGATAACTTTCTTTGGCCATGTTATTTTGAGAAGACATAATTGCTTTGTTAGTATGCTTGAAGTATTATTATTTCTATGTCAATATGAACTTTTGTCTTGAATATTTTTAATATGGATATTCATACCACAATTAAGAAGAATTACATTGAAATTATGCCAAGTAGCACTCTGCATCAAAATTTCTGTTTTTATCATTTACCTACTCGAGGACGAGCAGGAATTAAGCTTGGGGATGCTTGATACGTCTCCAACGTATCTATAATTTTTGATTGCTTCATGCTATATTACCTACTATTTTGGACTATATTGGGCTTTGTTTTCCAGTTTTATATTATTTTTGGGACTAACCTATTAACCGGAGGCCCAGCCCAGAATTGCTGTTTTTTTGCCTATTTCAGTGTTTCGGAGAAACATAATATCAAACGGAGTCCAAACGGAATGAAACATTCGGGAACACGATTTTCTCATCAGATAAGACCCAGGAGACTTGGACCCTCCGTCAAGAAAGCCACGAGGCGGTCACGAGGGTGGAGGGCGCCCCCCCTAGGGCGCGCCCCCCTGCCTCGTGGGCCCCTCGAAACTCCACCGACGTACTTCTTCCTCTTATATATACCTACGTACCCCCAAACGATCAGAGACGGAGCCAAAAACCTAATTCCACCGCTGCAACTTTCTGTATCCACGAGATCCCATCTTGGGGCCTGTTCCGGAGCTCCACCAGAGGGGGCATCGATAACGGACATCATCATCCAAGCCCCTTCGATGAAGTGTGAGTAGTTTATTTCAGACCTACGGGTCCATAGTTAGTAGCTAGATGGCTTCTTCTCTCTTTTTGGATCTCAATACAATGTTCCCCCCTCTCTTGTGGAGATCTATTCGATGTAATCTTCTTTTTGCAGTGTGTTTGTTGAGACCGATGAATTGTGGGTTTATGATCCAGTATATCTATGAATAATATTTGAATCTTCTCTGAATTCTTTTATGTATGATTGGTTATCTTTGCAAGTCTCTTTGAATTATTAGTTTGATTTGGCCTACTAGATTGGTTGTTCTTGCCATGGGAGAAGTGCTTAGCTTTGGGTTCGATCTTGCGGTGTCCTTTCCCAGTGACAGAAGGGGCAGCAAGGCACGTATAGTATCGTTGCCATCGAGGATAACAAGATGGTTTTTTTATCATATTGCATGAAACTATCCCTCTACATCATGTCATCTTGCTTAAGGTGTTGCTCTGTTTTTAACTTAATACTCTAGATGCATGCTGGATAGCGGTCGATGAGTGGAGTAATAGTAGTAGATGCAAGCAGGAGTCGGTCTACTTGTCTCGGACGTGATGCCTATATACATGATCATACCTAGATATTCTCATAACTATGCTCAATTCTGTCAATTGCTCAACAGTAATTCGTTCACCCACCGTAGAATACTTATGCTCTTGAGAGAAGCCACTAGTGAAACCTATGGCCCCGGGGTCTCTTTCTCATCATATCAATCTCCATCACTTTCTTATTGCTTTGCTTTTATTTTGCTTTTACCTTTTACTTTGCATCTCTATACCAAAAATACCAAAAATATTATTTAACATCTTTATCAGATCTCACTTTCGTAAGTGACCGTGAAGGGATTGACAACCCCTAAGCGCGTTGGTTGCGTTGAGCTATTGTTTTTGTGTAGGTACGAGGGACTCGCGCGTAGCCTCCTACTGGATTGATACCTTGGTTCTCAAAAACTGAGGGAAATACTTACGCTACTTTGCTGCATCATCCTCTCCTCTTCGGGGAAATCCAACGCATTGCTCAAGAGGTAGCAGTCATGCACCCTTGATGAGGGTCTGTTTTTACTAAATCTTGATAGTAGTGATACACATGTTCATAGTATTGAAGCCAAAAGATATAAGTTTAATAATGATAGTGCAACTTATTTGTGGCATTGCCGTTTAGGTCATATTGGTGTAAAGTGCATGAAGAAACTCCATGCTGATGGACTTTTGGAATCACTTGATTATGAATCACTTGATACTTGTGAACCATGCCTCATGGGCAAGATGACTAAAACTCCGTTCTCTGGAACAATGGAGCTAGCAACAGACTTGTTGGAAATAATACATACTGATGTATGCGGTCCAATGAGTGTTGATGCTCGCGGTGGGTATCGTTATTTTCTTACCTTCACAGATGATTTGAGCAGATATGGGTATATCTACTTGATGAAACATAAGTCTGAAACATTTGAAAAGTTCAAAGAATTTCAGAGTAAAGTGGAAAATCATCGTAACAAGAAAATTAAGTTTCTATGATCTGATCGTGGAGGTGAATAATTGAGTTATGAGTTTGGTCTTCATTTGAAACAATGCGGAATAGTTTCGCAACTCACGCCACCTGGAATACCACAACGTAATGGTGTGTCTGAATGTCGTAACCGCACTTTATTAGATATGGTGCGATCTATGATGTCCCTCACTGATTTACCGCTATTGTTTTGGGGTTATGCTTTAGACACAGCTGCATTCACATTAAATAGGGCACTATCGAAATCCGTTGAGACGACACCTTATGAACTGTGGTTTGGCAAGAAACCCATGTTGTCATTTCTTAAAGTTTGGGGCTGCGATGCTTATGTGAAAAAGCTTCAACCTGATAAACTCGAACCCAAATCGGAGAAATGTGTCTTCTTAGGATACCCAAAGGAAACTGTTGGGTACACCTTCTATCATAGATCCGAAGGCAAGATATTTGTTGCTAAGAATGGATCCTTTCTAGAGAAGGAGTTTCTCTCGAAAGAAGTGAGTTGGAGGAAAGTAGAACTTGACGAGGTAATTGTACTTACTCCCTTATTGGAAAGTAGTTCATCACATAAATCAGTTCCAATGATTCCTACACCAGTAAGTGAGGAAGCTAATGATGATGATCGTGAAACTTCTAATCAAGTTACTACCGAACCTCGTAGGTCAAGCAGAGTAAGATCCGCACCAGAGTGGTACGGTAATCATGTTCTGGAGGTCATGTTACTTGACCATGAAGAACCTACGAACTATGAGGAAGCGTGCTTCAAACCTGGTATCACATTCCAACACACATTCATAATGAAACAGCTTCTTCAGCGCTATTCTTTGGTTGCTTGCCTCCTTCTCATTAATCAGCAAGATTGGACTATGATCAGATTTGGCTGCACTAAGGTGCTCAACCGAAGCATACGGGAACAAAGCTGACAAATTGGTTGTTGCCAATACTTGGTCCAACCTTACCCTACAATAATCCCCTCCCACAACTCTCTTCTCGAACGTCCAATCCAGTCCTTTATACCCGAGATCCGCTAACTCACATACGTCAACTGCCACTCTAAAGCCTTCTATTTGAGTGTTGTCTCGCTCATTTGGTCCCATTTGCTCCTCTGGCCTCAGAATCTCATTAAAGTCTCCCATGTAGACCCATGGAAGTGCATTCTCCCCACGCAATATTTTCATTGTGTCCCATGTTTTGTATCTCAGACTCCTATCTGCCGCACCATAGAAACACGTCAAACGCCACGGGTCCTTCCCCACCACTTTCATCACAAAATCAATATGATAGCGGGAATAAGTTTTTATTTCAATATTAACATCATTCTTCCAGAACAAACATAAATCTCCACTCCTACCACTACTGTCTACTCCAAACCGACCTGAGAAACCTAAAGTACCCGCCAAACCTTCCACCCGGTACTTCACTAGTTGTGTCTCCACAATACAAAGCACCATCGGCGCAGACGCCTCCATGAGATCGCAGAGCTCCCGGACTGTCGCAGGGTCGCCAATCCCGCGACAGTTCCAACACAGTAGCTTCATTGGGCTCGGCGGTCCTCCTCGAGAGAGGCCGCCTTGTCAACATCCTCCATGACTTCCTCCTGAGACCTACCATCCTGCTTCCTCCTCTTCACAATCGGGTTTTTGCCAGGGGTTGTAGAGGCCACCTGGAATGCATCCTCACCTCCATTCTCTAGAAGCAGAACAGTTTCTGCGACCTTGCCAGAGAGAGGAAGGCATCCTCCTCTCACATTGACTGAACCATCAGCACGCACAATCCTTTTACGGGCATTCGGATTCTCCTCGGAATTGGCCTGCTATGAGTAGTCCATGTTCTGCGATCCTCCATCCTCCCCACGAAACTCCCTCCTTTCTCCCTCACGATCTCCTCTCCCCTGTCTACCACCTCTACCACTTCTCCCACCTAAACCTCCAGACCTACCTCCTCTACCCCTTCCCTCCATACTGCCTCTTCCTCCTGACGTGTAGGTCGGCTGTTCGGCGTTCCACAGGAGTGATACGTCTCCAACGTATCTATAATTTTTGATTGCCCCATGCTATATTATCTACTGTTTTGGACTATATTGGGCTTTATTTTCCACTTTTATATTATTTTTGGGACTAACCTATTAACCGAAGGCCCAGCCCAGAATTGCTATTTTTTGCTTATTTCAGTGTTTCGGAGAAACAGAATATCAAACGAAGTCCAAACGGAATAAAACCTTCGGGAACGTGATTTTCTCACCGAACGTGATCCAGGAGACTTGGACCCTACTCCAAGGAGTCAAAGAGGAGGTCACGAGGGTGGGGGCGCCCCCCCTAGGGCGCGCCCCCTGCCTCCTGGGCCCCTTGGTGCTCCACCGACGTACTCCTTCCTCCTATATATACATACGTACCCCCAAACAATTAGAACAGGAACCAAAAACCTAATTCCACCGCCACAACTTTCTGTATCCAAGAGATCCCATCTTGGGGCCTGTTCCGGAGCTCCGCCGGAGAGGGCCGTCATCACGGAGGGCTTCTACATCATCCTAGCCCCTCCGATGAAGTGTGAGTAGTTTACCTCAGACCTTTGGGTCCATAGTTAGTAGCTAGATGGCTTCTTCTCTCTCTTTGAATCTCAATACAATGTTCTCCCCCTCTCTTGTGGAGATCTATTCGATGTAATCTTCTTTTTGCGGTGTGTTTGTTGAGATCGATGAATTGTGGGTTTGTGATCAAGTCTATCTATGAATAATATTTGAATCTTCTCTGAATTCTTTTATGTATGATTGGTTATCTTTGAAGTCTCTTCGAATTATACGTTTGGTTTGGCCAACTAGATTGATAGTTCTTGCCATGGGAGAAGTGCTTAGCTTTGGGTTCGATCTTGCGGTGTCCTTTCCTAGTGACAGAAGGGGCAGGAAGGCACGTATTGCATCGCTGCCATCAAGGATAACAAGATGGGGTTTATTTCATATTGCATGAATTTATCTCTCTACATCATGTCATCTTGCTTAAAGCGTTACTCTGTTTTTAACTTAATACTCTAGATGCATGCTGGATAGCGGTCGATGAGTGGAGTAATAGTAGTAGATGCAGAATCGTTTCGGTCTACTTGTCACGGACGTGATGCCTATATACATGATCATGCCTAGATATTCTCATAACTATGCTCAATTCTGCCAATTGCTCAACAGTAATTTGTTCACCCACCGTAGAATACTTATGGTCTTGAGAGAAGCCACTAGTGAAACCTATGGCCCCCAGGTCTATCTCATCATATCAATCTCCATCACTTTAATCTTGTTTTGCTTTTTTACTTTGCATCTTTATACCAAAAATACCAAAAATATTATATCTATCAGATGTCACTCTCGTAAGTGACCGTGAAGGGATTGACAACCCCTAATCGCGTTGGTTGCGAGTAGCTATCGTTTTGTGCAGGTACGAGGGACTTGAGCGTGGCCTCCTATTGGATTGATACCTTGGTTCTCAAAAACTGAGGGAAATACTTATGCTACTCTGCTGCATCATCCCTTCCTCTTCGGGGAAGACCAACGCAAGCTCAAGACGTAGCAAGAAGGATTTCTGGCGCCGTTGCCGGGGAGTCTACGCAAAAAGTCAACATACCAAGTACCCATCACAATCCCTATCTCTCGCATTACATTATTTGCCATTTGCCTCTCGTTTTCCTCTCCCCCACTTCACCCTTACGTTTTATTCGCCCTCTCTCTCTCTATCCTCCCTCTCTATTTGCCTCTTCTGCCTGCTTGCCTTTTGTTTGCTCGTGTGTTAGATTGCTTGTTTGTCGCGATGGCTCAACCGAGATTTGGTGATCTCCACCTCAAAAGGTTAGAGGAGATCGAAACCAACGTTAGGAAGTTTATGGTTTTGCAATTTGAGCATAATAATTTCTTTAGAAACGAGCTTAAGGAACAAAAAAAATTTATGAGTTATATGAATAAAGAGCTAGATGATGTGTCTAAAGAATTTGATGGTATAAGATCCCAAATTGCTCGTCTAGAAAAGATGACTGCTGAAATTTCGGATATGCAAGCCACCTTAGTCAATAAGATGGCCGCTAAACCGAATGCCTATGAAAATCAAGAAGAAGATCTAAAAGTTATTGATGTGTCACATATTAAATCTTTATTTTGCAATATAAATCTTGATGAAACTGAATATGATCTTCCTTTACCTAGAAGGCGTTCTAAAAATTTGGAGTATTTAGATCTTAATGATGAAATTGATGAAAGTGGGATTGAAAAAAATAAAAATCTAGATGTTGCTAAACCCACTATATTGGATTTCAAGGAATTTAATTATGAAAGTTTCTCTTTAATTGATTGTATTTCCTTGTTGCAATCCGTGCTAAATTCTCCACATGCTTATAGTCAAAATAAAGCCTTCACCAAACATATTGTTGATGCCTTGATGCAATCTTATGAAGAAAAACTTGAGTTGAAAGTTTCTATCCCTAGAAAACTCTATGATGAGTGGTAACCAACTATTAAAATTAATCATGAGTTTTATGCTTTGTGTGATTTGGGTGCTAGTGTCTCTACTATTCCCAAGACTTTGTGTGAGTTGCTAGATTTCCATAATTTTGATGATTCCCAAGACTTGTATCTTGCGGATTCTACTATTAAGAAACCTATGGGAAGGATTAATGATGTTCTTATCATTGCAAATAGGAATTATGTGCCCGTAGATTTCATTGTTCTTGATATAGATTGCAATCCTTCTTGCCCTATTATTCTTGGTAGACCTTTCCTTAGAACGGTTGGTGCGATTATTGATATGAAGGAAGGGAATATTAGATTTAAATTTCCATTAAAAAGGGCATGTAACACTTTCCAAGAAAGAAAATAAAATTTCCATATAAAACTATCATGAGAGCCACTTATGGATTGCCTACCAAAGATGGCAATACCTAGATCTATCCTCGCTTTTATGCCTAGCTAGGGGTGTTAAACGATAGCGCTTGTTGGGAGGCAACACAATTTTATTTTTATTCCTTGCTTTTTGCTCCTTCTTAGTAATAAATAAATTATTTAGGCTCTGTTTTGGTTGTGTTTTTTGTGTTTAATTAGTGTTTGTGCCAAGTAGAACCGTTGGGAAGACTTGGGGAAAGTCTTGTTGAACTTGCTGTAAAAAACAGAAACTTTAGCGCTCACGAGAACTGCTGTCATTTTTATTTGAAGAGTGCTATTTAGTTAATTCTTTTTTAATATGATTAACATATAAATTCCTCACGTCCAGCAATTTATTTTAGAATTTTTGGGGTTCCATATCTTGCGCTAGCTACAGATTACTACAGACTGTTCTGTTTTTGACAGATTCTGTTTTTCGTGTGTTGTTTGCTTATTTTGATGAATCTATGGCTAGTAAAATAGTTTATAATCCATAGAGAAGTTGGAATACAGTAGTTTTAACACCAATATAAATAAAGAATGAGTTCATTACAGTACCTCGAAGTGGTCCTTTTGTTTTCTTTCGCTAACGGAGCTCACGAGTTTTCTATTTTGAGTTTTGTGCTGTGAAGTTTTCAAGTTTTGGGTGAATTCTTGTGATGGATTATGGAACAAGGAGTGGAAAGAGCCTAAGCTTGGGTATGCCCATGGCACCCCCAAGATAATACAAGGACACCAAAAAGTCAAAGCTTGGGGATGCCCCGGAAGGCATCCCCTCTTTCGTCCACTTCCATCGGTAATTTACTTGGAGCTATATTTTTATTCACCAACATGATATGTGTTTTGCTTGGAGCGTCTTGTATTATTTGTGTCTTTGTGTCTTAGTATGCCACAATCATCCTTGCTGTACACACCTTTTGAGA
The DNA here is from genome assembly GCF_018294505.1 of Triticum aestivum. NCBI lineage: Eukaryota > Viridiplantae > Streptophyta > Magnoliopsida > Poales > Poaceae > Triticum > Triticum aestivum. The sequence continues at coordinate 717,884,060 of NC_057797.1, read as the reverse complement.
GAGCCGTACATGAATTAAAATTTGATAGAATACTCTATGTGCTTCACTTATATCTTTTGAGCTATGTAGTTTTGATCTATGTGCTTCACTTATATCTTTTGAGCTATGTAGTTTTGCTCTATGTGCTTCACTTATATCTTTTGAGCGTTATAATTTTGCTCTATGTGCTTCACTTAGATCTTTTAGAGCACGGTGGTGGATTTGTTTTAAAGAAACTATTGATCTCTCATGCTTCACTTAAATTATTTTGAGAGTCTCTTAATAGCATGGTAATTTGCTTAATAATAATATGCTTGGTATTCAAGATTTGTGAAACTTTCTTTTGAGTGTGTTGAATACTAAGAAAATATTGAAGCATGATAACTGTTTTGAGATATGGAGGTGATAATATTAAAGTCATGCTAGTTGAGTAGTTGTGAATTTAAAGAATACTTGTGTTAAAGTTTGTGATTCCCGTAGCATGCACGTATGGTGAACCGTTATGTGATGAAGTCGAAGCATGATTTATTTATTGATTGTCTTCCTTATGAGTAGCGGTCGGGCATGAGCGATGGTCTTTTCCTACCAATCTATCCCCCTAGGAGCATGCGCGTAATACTTTGCTTTGATAACTTCTAGATTTTTGCAATAATTATATGAGTTCTTTTTGACTAATGTTGAGTCCATGGATCACTCTCACCCTTCCACCTTTGCTAGCCTCTCTAATACCGCGCACTTTTCACCCGTATCATACACCTACCATATACCTTCCTCAAAATAGCACCCATACCTACCAATTATGGCATTTCCATAGCCATTCCTAGATATATTGCCATGCAACTTTCCACCATCTAGTTCATCATGACACATTCATCATTGTCATATTTCTTAGCATGATCATGTAGTTGACATAGTATTTGTGGCAAAGCCACCATTCATAATTCCTTCATACTTGTCACTCTTGATTCATTGCATATCCCGGTACACCGCCGGAGGCATCCATATAGAGTCATACTTTGTTTTAGAATCGAGTTGTAATCATTGAGTTGTAAATAAATAAAAGTGTGATGATCATCATTTTTAGAGCATTGTCCCAAGTGAGGAAAGAATGATGGAGACTATGATTCCCCCATAAGTCGGGATGAGACTCTGGACGAAAAATAAATAAAAGAGGCCAAAGAAGCCCAAAAAAAGAAGAGGCCATAAAAAATGAGAAAAGGCCCAAATAAAAAAATGAGAGAAAAAGAGAGAAGGGACAATGTTACTATCCTTTTACCACACTTGTGCTTCAAAGTAGCACCATGATCTTCATAGTAGAGAGTCTCTCATGTTATGTCACTTTCATATACTAGTGGGAATCTTTCATTATAGAACTTGGCTTGTATATTCCAATGATGGGCTTCCTCAAATTGCCCTAGGTCTTCATGAGCAAGCAAGTTGGATGCACACCCACTTAGTTTCTTTTTGAGCTTTCATATACTTATAGCTCTAGTGCATCCGTTGCATGGCAATCCCTACTCACTCACATTGATATCTATTGATGGGCATCTCCATAGCCCGTTGATACGCCTAGTTGATGTGAGACTATATTCCCCTCTTTTTTGTCTTCTCCACAACCACCATTCTATTCCACCTATAGTGCTATATCCATGGCTCACGCTCATGTATTGCGTGAAGATTGAAAAAGTTTTGAAAAAGTTAGAGTATGAAACAATTGCTTGGCTTGTCATCGGGGTTGTGCATGATTTAAATACTTAGTGTGGTGAAGATAGAGCATAGCCAGACTATATGATTTTGTAGGGATAACTTTCTTTGGCCATGTTATTTTGAGAAGACATAATTGCTTTGTTAGTATGCTTGAAGTATTATTATTTTTATGTCAATATAAACTTTTGTCTTGAATCTTTCAAATCTGAATATTCATATCACAATTAAGAAGATTTGCATTGAAATTATGCCAAGTAGCACTCCGCATCAAAAATTCTCTTTTTATCATTTACCTACTCGAGGACGAGCAGGAATTAAGCTTGGGGATGCCTGATACGTCTCCAATGTATCTATAATTTTTGATTGCTCCATGCTATATTATCTACTGTTTTGGACTATATTGGGCTTTATTTTCCACTTTTATATTATTTTTGGGACTAACCTATTAACCGGAGGCCTAGCCCAGAATTGATTTTTTTGCTTATTTCAGTGTTTCGGAGAAACAGAATATCAAACGGAGTCCAAACGGAATAAAACCTTCGGGAACGTGATTTTCTCGCCGAACGTGATCCGGGAGACTTCGACCCTACTCCAGGAGTCAAAGAGGAGGTCACGAGGGTGGGGGGCGCCCCCCCTAGGGTGGGCCCCCTGCCTCATGGGCCCCTCGGTGCTCCACCGACATACTCTTTCCTCCTATATATACATGCGTACCCCCAAACGATCAGAACAGGAGCCAAAAACCTAATTCCACCGCCGCAACTTTCTGTACCCACGAGATCCCATCTTGGGGCCTGTTCCGGAGCTTCGCCGGAGAGGGCCGTCATCACAGAGGGCTTCTACATCATCCTAACCCCTCCGATGAAGTGTGAGTAGTTTACCTCAGACCTTCGGGTCCATAGTTAGTAGCTAGATGGCTTGTTCTTTCTCTTTGAATCTCAATACAAAGTTCTCCCCCTCTCTTGTGGAGATCTATTCGATGTAATCTTCTTTTTGCGATGTGTTTGTTGAGACCGATGAATTGTGGGTTTATGATCAAGTCTATCTATGAATAATATTTGAATCTTCTCTGAATTCTTTTATGTATGATTGGTTATCTTTCCAAGTCTCTTCGAATTATCCGTTTGGTTTGGCCAACTAGATTGGTAGTTCTTGCCATGGGAGAAGTGCTTAGCTTTGGGTTCGATCTTGCGGTGTCCTTTCCCAATGACAGAAGGGGCAGCAAGGCACGTATTGCATTGTTGCCATCGAGGATAACAAGATGGGGTTTATTTCATATTGCATGAATTTATCTCTCTACATCATGTCATCTTGCTTAAAGCATTACTCTGTTTTTAACTTAATACTCTAGATGCATGCTGGATAGCGGTCGATGAGTGGAGTAATTGTAGTAGATGCAGAATCGTTTCGGTCTACTTGTCACGGACGTGATGCCTATATACATGATCATGCCTAGATATTCTCATAACTAAGCTCAGTTCTGTCAATTGCTCAACAGTAATTTGTTCACCCACCGAAGAATACTTATGCTCTTGAGAGAAGCCACTAGTGAAACCTATGGCCCCCGGGTCTATTCTCATCATATCAATCTCCATCACTTTAATCTTGTTTTGCTTTTTACTTTGCCTTTACTTTTTACTTTGCATCTTTATACCAAAAATATTATATCTATCAAATCTCACTCTCGTAAGTGACCGTGAAGGGATTGACAACCCCTAATCGCGTTGGTTGCGAGTAGCTATCGTTTTGTGCAGGTACGAGGGACTTGAGCGTGGCCTCCTACTGGATTGATACCTTGGTTCTCAAAAACTGAGGGAAATACTTACGCTACTCTACTGCATCATCCCTTCCTCTTCGAGGAAAACCAACGCAAGCTCAAGACGTAGCAAGGAGCCATTCTCCCCCATTCACAAGTGTGTGGGTCATGAATTCCGTCGCTGCATTCTTCCACTGTATGACCCATCAAGCCACAGAAAAAACACAAATCCGGCAACCTCTCATAATAAACAGGATATTTCTTCCTCTTTTGCAATGTGATCGGAACAAACCTCATGAGTGGTGTATCAACATCAACAAAAACTCGTGCCCTCAAGGTGCTAGAAGGGTTAATTTTTCCCTCACTGACTGCCATTGTAAAAGGTGGTTCTCCAACCTTGGCGGCTACCTTTTCTGCTAGCTCTTTGTTAGCTGTCAAACCATCAGGCAAACCCTTGATTCGATCCCATAATGGAACTTTATTCAGTTTGTATTCAGACACATCAGTGAAGCCATCATATTCCTGCACTATTATCGGAGCATAGCAAAAAATCCATGGCCCTCCATCCATGATCCGCTTCTAGTCACCAAGGCAGTGGCACTGGAAGAAAAAGAGGTTTGGGCCTTTGATATTGAAAGTCACTCCCTGGGCAGCGGCCCAAGCGTTTCGCATCTGCCTCAACAGCGCTGCATGACTAAAAGGCTTGGTGGTATGAACACGAAAAAATCCTAGCCACCGCACCCCCTTGATCAATTCCTCGACTTCCCCTGACAGATCCAGGTCGTCCTCCTCCTCTCCATGTAGCTTCATGCCAGCAAATTTGTCCTCCAAATCTGGTTCTGGGCCATAGTAATCCCAATCTTCATCCTCCTCCTCTAACGCATCTCCACCCCCGCTTCCGCTACCTCCTGCTCCCCCTGCTGGAGGGCCCCTGCTAGTCGATCCCCCCGTCATCGTGTTTCTCACTCCGATCTGCCTCCTGGCCTCCTCCTCCTCGCCTTCCATGATCGCCGCCACCTTCAACTTCTCTTCCTCCTCCCTTACTCCCACAAGCGATGGAGCCGCCATGCAGGGTGGGCCTTGTGTCCTTGGACCTGTTGTTGATCTCCCCGACGTCGCCGCCAAGATATTTTCCGTGGACTCCGACGTTGCCGCCGGAGGAACTGTGGAACCCTAGATCGCCTCTAGGGTAGCTTTGACCTACTTATCAATTTTATATGACGCAGAGCAACATGCACAGGCTCTGGACACTATTGGGTCGGCCCACCAGCTCAAAGCTACTTCTTATTTTTACCGTGCGGCGCAACTCAAAAAAAAGTTTTTAGCGCGTGGCGTAAAAAAGAGACGCAGATCTTGACGCACAGGCTCTGCACGGGCCAGCTCAGCAGAGCGAAGCTCTTTAGTTTTTGTTAGTGCGAGACGTAAAAAATGGTTAAAAAGAAGGGAGCTCATGGACAGCGACTAATCGAGGAGCGTTCCTTCGGGAGCCTCCTGAAGGGTCACTTGAGGTGGGCTGAGAGCGCGCCGCTATCATCCGTCACCACGTATCGCGCTCTGGACGCTCCCTCCGATTTTTAAGTTTTTTTTAGGGTTTACGCACGCATTTTCGGCTTTTTAGAAGTTTTTCCTTTTTTGGTTTTTCATCTTCTGCCGGTGTTTCTTAGCTTTTCGACAAACAAAATTAAAAAAATTGCGCGAAAAAATGTGTTTTTTTCTTCCGCGAGAGGCATGGACGTGCCTCTCGAAAACATAAAAAATGAGTTTTCTCTTTTTCCCTTCCGTGAGAGGCACGGTTTTGCTTCCGCGAGAGGCACGGCGTGCCTCTCGAAAATGAAAAAAACTTTTTCCTCTCTTTTTTCCTTCCATGACAGGCAGAATTTTACTTTCGCGAGAGGCACCGATTTGCTTCCGTGAGAGGCACAACCGTGCCTCTCGGAAAGGAAAAAAAGTGCTTGCAGTTTGGTTTTTTCATTGGGTTTTTTGTTTGGTTTTTTTCGTGAAAAAAAACGTCGAAACCTATCAACATGGGACCTAATTTTGAATCTCGACGCGAGGAATCCAACTGTGAAAAGTGTTCGAGATTTAGACACGTGATTTAAGAGATAAAATGTTTTGAATAAATGAATCTACGAAAAAAGGGAAAACACAGGTTACGACAAATGGCACACATCCAGCGTGCAACTTGTCACAACTTGGAAGGGTGGAAGTGATCTTCGGAAGGAATGCTTCTCAATTAGTGATTTCGGAGCTCATGAGGATTCGAACTCACCACCACACACTGCTCAAGTAACATGCTTGCCACTAGAGCGGTGGCTGCTACAAAGTACAGAATGTGTGAAATATATAAATATCCATAGCAACGTTCATATTTGAGCGCATATTATCAAAAATATTCAAATTTTCATTTCGAAACCATGTTAACAATTTTGAAATGCCAATATTTTCAAAAAACAAAAATAATTTATTAATCTAATCTTTTTAAAAAAATTGAATATTTTTGGAATTCCAAACATTTTATGACAAAACCCAAACAATTTTGAAATCTCAAACAGCGTAAAAAATGCGAACAGTTTTGAACAATCCTGAACATTTTTTAAAACCACGAATCATGTATCGAAAACATGCTCAGTTCTTTGAAAAATAGGAACAACTTCTAAAATTCTGAACATTTTACAAAACACGTACAATTTGGATATATCGAACAGTTTAAAAAATATGAACCATTTTTATATATTTCGAGTTTATTTTTTGAAAAACACGAAACATTTTTTAGAATTACGAACATTTTTTATAAAGTGGGTACATTTTTTGAAACTCCAAACAAAATTAGGAAAATGAGGAAAATTTCTTTTATATGTGTTTTTGTATAGTTGAAGCTTTTTTAAAAGTACTAAATATTTTTTGAATTTATGAACAAAAATTGGAATAAGCAACAATTTGAACTTCTATACAATTTTTAGGAAATGTGAAAATTTTAAATTTCTGAACAAACTAGCAAACATTTTTTGAATTCGTGAACATAATTTTATAACCGGAACATTTTTGAAAGTTTTGAACGATTTATAAAAAGCCAAAGCAATTTTGAATTTTAGTAACATTTTTTCGAAAATCACAAATAATTAAATTGGAGGAAGAAAATATCCCATTAATTAAATGAGATTGCTAGGAATTCCATGGCTGGATGGGCCAATGTGAGAGAGAGAGGACCTTGATTAAATAAACGGGCAAGAAAAGAAATGGAAATTAAAAGAAGGAAAGAATGGGTGTGGTAATTAACTTACATGTGCGGGTGTCTGGATAGTGATTTGAGGGCGCGGCGTGTGGCATGCATGGACATATGACGTTGAATTGGTTGGCACCATAACATGTATGGTGGAGGAGCTTGGCAACTCATCAAACTCACCGTCTTGAGACTGAACTTCGTTTCTTTTGAACCTCATGTTATAAATTTTGCTTAGCCATGTTTATATTATACAATCCGTCCATGCTAAAATGTGATGATCAAACTCTCCCCCTTGGGACTTATCATGTTTATCATAAATAGATGGACAGGTGACCACCATTGACGATGGTACAAAGAGAAAAAGTGACAACTCATTAGGGGTGCATGAGAGTTTGTTTTTTCCATTGCAATGCATGAGTATGTTTGCTATACAGTTATAAGACAAACTGGAAGATTGATAATTAAACAATGTTTATGTGAAGCATTTACTAGGTGGGAACCGGGAAGACTTACTTGGCTAGAAGTTGTACTGGTTGATCGTGTACTAGTCGTTACTTGTTGGGAACTAGGAAGACTGACTTGTGCTAGTCTGTTTGTCCCATGACAGACAAAGCAAGATAAGAAATTATATAGGCTTACTACCGAAGGTTCGGACAAGGACGCTACAGGCTGAACTCAAGTGTCATAGAGAAACCAGAATATCCATCAAGAAAACAAAAGTGTGTGTGTGTTTAGATAGTCTTTGTAACATTTGATCTATAAAAGGCAAGGGGTAATGATCTTTTCTAGTAGCTTTGTTTAATTTTGTAAAATCAATTACCATCCTATAACTATAATTCTTTGTGGAATAAGTTCATTTTTATCATTAGAAACAACGGTAATGCCTCCTTTCTTAGGAACACAATGAACATGACTTACCATCTACTATCAGCTATGGGATAGACTATACCTGCTTCCAGAAGCTTTAATATTTCAGTTCTTACTACATCATCTATCTTAGGATTTAACCATCAATAACCGGCTTAGTTTCCTGTTCCATATTAATCTTGTGCTGACATAGGGTGAGACTAATGCCCTTAAGATCATCCAAAGTATATCCAATGGCAGCACGGTGCTTCCTCAGAACTTTAAGTAGTCTTTTTTCTTATGCTCTGAAAGGTTAGCACTAATAATAACAGGATATATTTCCTTTTCATCAAGATAAGCATGTTTCAAAGTACCAGGTACTCCCTCCGTCCGGGTTTATTAGGCTTCTCAGCATCACAAGCGCGTCCCTTTTTATAAGGCCTGGCTTTGGAAAGGTGCATGCATGCAACCATTTCATTAGTTGCATTGAAAACCATTGTTGTTGGTGTCATGGCTGAGAAATTAATACACTTCATGCATGTTTTTCGGCTGCATGCATGTGAGAGGGTGCATTGGGAGTGTGGTGGAAGAGTTAATGTGAGAAAATTACTATGTGTCTTGGTCTAAGAGAAGTTGTCTTTAGGCCTAATAAACCCGGACGGAGGGAGTAATTGTTTCAACTCAAACATGAGATCATCTTTAGGTAGAGGAGGACCTCCAAGAGTTTCAATGGGCAAATTGTGTTTAAGGATAGGTGGTTGATCAAAGAACATCTTATCTATTTCATTTCTTTCATTCATGTGCATATCATTCTCATGGTCTAGCAAATATTGTTCCAACGGATCAATAGGAGGTACGACAATAGAAGCAAGACCAATAATGTCATCCTTACTAGGCAATTCTTTATCATGAGATTGTCTACGAAACTTGGAGAAATTAAACTCATGAGATACATCACCAAAGTTAACACTGACAATTTCTTTATTGCAATCAAGCTTAGCATTAAACATATTAAAAAATGTCTACTAAATATAATGGGGCAAAAATCATCTTGTGGAGAACCAAGAACTAGAAAATCAGTAGGGGATTTTATTTTTCCACACAAGACTTCAACATCTCTAACAATCCCTAGCGGTGAAACAGTATCCCTATTCGCAAGTTTAATAGTAACATCAATTTCTTCCATCTCAACAGGTACAATATCACTCATAATCTCATGATATAAATGATGTCTCGTGTCTGTGTCAGTTTTTCCCAGAAGAGGAAGGGATGATGCAGCACAGCTATGGTAGGTATTTTCCTCAGTGATGAAACCAAGGTTATCAAACTAGTAGGAGAACTAAGCAACACTATATAAACGGTACCTGCACACAAAGAACAAATACTTGCAGCCCGACGCATAAGAGGGGTTGTCAATCCCTCATGGGTAAAAGATTGGTAAAGATATAATTTGGTAGATGCAAATAGAATAACGGCAAATAAAATTCAGTGGGATATTTTTGAGTTTTTGATAATATAGATCTAAAAATAAAGTTGCAAATAAATAAAAAGGAAAATAGCAATATGGAACTAAAGATATATGATGAGGAAATAGACCCGGGGGTTATAGATTTCACTAGTGCCTTCTCTCGAGAAAATAGCATACGGTGGGTAAACAAATAACAGTTGGGCAATTGATAGAACTTCAAATAATTATGACGATATCTGGGCAATGATCATTATATAGGCATCACGTCCAAGATTAGTAGACCGACTCCTGCCTGCATCTACTACTATTACTCCACACATCGGCCGCTATCCAGCATGCATCTAGTCTATTAAGTTCATGGAGAAACGGAGTAATGCAATAAGAACAATGACATGATGTAGACAAGATCTATTCATGTAGGAATAGACCCCATCCTTCATGGCAATGATCAATACGTGTCTTGCTGCCCCTTCTGTCACTGGGAAAGAAGACCGCACGACGGAACCCATCACAAAGCACCTCTTCCCATGGCAAGAAAAATCAATTTAGTCGGCCTAACTAAATCAAACATTCAAAGAAGAAATGTGAGGCTATAAGTAATCATGCATATAAGAGATCAAAACTCAAATAACTTTCATGGATAAAATAGATCTGATCATAAACTCAAAGTTCATCGGATCTCAACAAACACACCGCAAAAAGAGTTACATCAAATAGATCTCCAAGAGACCATTGTATTGAGAATGAAAAGAGAGAGAGGGAGCCATCTAGCTACTAACCACGGACCCATAGGTCTATAATGAACTACTCATGCATCATCAGAGCGGCACCCAATTAGGATGATGAACCACTCCGTGATGGTGGCTAGATTGGATCTGGTGGTCCTGGAACTTGCGGTAGCTGGAATTATGTTTCATCGACTCCCCTAGGGTTTCTAGAATATTTGGGTATTTATAGAGCAAAGAGGCGATGCAGGAAGCCGCCGAGGTGGGCACAACCCACCAGGCCCCCCAGGCACGCCCAGGTGGGTTGTGCCTCCCTCGGTAGGGATGGCAATTTTATCCATGGATCTAGATACCCATGGATACCCGACCCGGTTGGGCAAGGGTATGGAGCGTATTTCTACCAATGGGTCCGTGGATATGGATACCCACGAACAGTCGAGCGGGCACGGTTATAGTTTGTGCTCCATGGATATCCAATGGATACCCGTATGACATGTGCGGCCATAAGCCAGTGACAGTAGAAAGAGCGGATCAACGGGAAATGGCAGGCAATATGCAACTGGTGCCATAAGCTATATGATGCAGAATCAACCTCTGGTATGTCACACTTAAGGACTCATCGTATTACTTGTTGCCTACTTATGCATGTAGTTTATGTTGTCATTTGTGAGTGAATGATGATGAGTTAATTTGATCTTTGTGAAGGCTTCATATTGACTTTTCTATGCCCATGGAGCTCCATGGGTATGTGGGTATCCAGCGGGTTTGGGCATGGGCACAAGTTGTGCCCATGGATAATTTGGTGGATGGGCAGAGGGTAGGAAGATGGGTCATGGGTTGGATTTGGACCAGCTCCACTCGCCCCAAACCCGACCCATTGCCATCCCTACCCCTCGGGGCACCCCTCTGGTACTTCTTTGGCCCATCCTGTGTCTTCTGGACAGAAAAATTCTCCAAAAAGTTTCACTGCGTTTGGGCTCCGTTTGGTACTAATTTTCTGCGAAGTAAAAAACAAGCAAAAACAGCAACTGGCACTAGGCACTATGTCAATAGGTTAGTCTCAAAAAATGATATAAATTTGCTACAAAATGATTGTAAAACATCCAAGAATGATAATAAAACAGCATGGAACAATCAAAAATTATAGATACGTTGGAGACGTATCAATAAGGTTGACGGAATAACAATCACACTAGCACCCAAATCACATAGCCATGGTAACAATGATCTCCTATTTTAACAGAGACAACATGCATGCCAACAACAGGTCTATTCTTATCTCTAAGATTAGGTTTAGCAATTCTAGTAGCTCCATTACAGAAGTAAATAAGATGCCCATCGATATTATTGACCAAGAGATCTTTAACCATAGCAACATTACGTTTAGCTTTAATTTGTTCGTAGGGTCTAGGTGTTCTAATATTACTTTTACTAACCACAGTTGAAACTTTAGCATGTTCCTTTATCCTAACAAGAAAATGTGGTTTCTCAATATAAGTGGTAGGCACAACTGGATCAACATTGTAAATGATAGTTTCATCTTTAACTATAACGGGTTCCTCAATCTTTTCATTAATAGGTGGATGATATTTAAACCACTTCTCCTTGGGGAGATCAACATGAGTAGAAAATGATTTCACAAAAGGAAGCTACTATCTCAGAGTCAAGTTCATATTTAGTGCTAAACTTATGAAAAGCATCGGTGTCCATAAAAGATTTAACACAATCAAACTTAAGTATTATACATGAGTCTTTACCTTCGTCGAGTTCGCAATCTTCAGAGTTGTGTTTAATTCTTTTCAGAAGATCCCATCTGAATTCAATAGTTTTCTTCATAAAGGAACCAGTAGAAAAAGAATCGAGCATAGTTTGATCATCATGAGAAAGCCGAGTATACAATTTTTGTAAGATAATTTCCCTTGAGAGTTCATGATTGGGGCATGTGTACATCATGTACTTAAGCCTCCCCCAAGATTGAGCGATACTTTCTCCTTCACGAGGCCAAAAATTATATATATAATTCCGATCACAATGAACCAGATGCATAGGATAAAACCTTTGATGAAATTCCAATCTCAATCAGTTCCGACCCCATGTTCCAATATTATCACATAGCCTATACCATGTCAATGCATTTCCCTTCAAAGATTAAGGGAAAACCTTCTTATAACTTCATCTCTGGATAGACCTGCAAGTTTAAATAATTCACAAACTTCAACCATATATATTAGGTGCATGTTAGGATGTATTGTTTCATCTTCTGCATAAGGATTAGCTAGAAGTTTCTCTATCATACCGAACGAATATCATAATAAATATTTTGAGTAGGTGCAGTAGATTGAGGAGAAACTCTTTGTGCTTCCAGTCAAGGTGAAGATATCCCGAACAAACCCCTCAAAGGATTACATTCCATAGCAACAAGTGACAGTAAATTTCAGCACGTAATACAATGGGATTTTTTTCCTTACCAAATTCCACTCATTAAAGGTGCTTCACTCCTCGGCAATGACACCAGAAAAGAGTCTTGATGGCCCACAAGTATAGGGGATCAATCGTAGTCCTTTTGATAAGTAAGAGTGTCGAACCCAACAAGGAGTAGAAGGAAATGACAAGCGATTTTCAGCATGGTATTTTCTACAAGCACTGAAATTATCGGTAACAGATAGTTTGATAGTAACATAATTTCTCACAAGAAATAGATAGTAATGGTAACAAAAGTGCAGCAAGGTAGCCCAATCCTTTTTGGTAGCAAATGACAGGCCAAAACTTTCACTTATAGCAAGTAAAACGCTCCGAGGACACATGGGAATTTCATCTAATCACTTTCATCATGTTTGTTCGATTTGCTTCGCTGCTTTGATAATTTGACATGTGGATGGACCGGTGCTTGGCATTGTTCTTACTTGAACAAGCCTCGCACTTATGATTAATCCCTATCGCAAGCATCCGCAACTACGAAATAAGAATTAAGATAAATCTAACCATAGCATGAAACGTTTGGATCCAAATCAGCCCCTTACGGAATAGAGCATAAACTAGGGCGTAAGCTTTTGTCACTCTAGCCCATAATCTAATTACTAATCCACAATGCATTTCATTAGGCCCAAATATGGTGAAGTGTCATGTAGTTGACGTTCACATAACACCACTAAGGGAATCAACAACATACATATCATCAAAATATCGAGCGAATACCAAATTCACATGATTACTTACGACAAGACTTCTCTCATGTCCTCAACAACAAAAGTAACTAATCACAAATCATATGCATCTTCAAGATCAGAGGGGATTTGAATATCATTAAGGATCCGAACATATAATCTTCCACCAAATGAACTAAGTAGAATCAACCAAGATGTAATCAACACTACTAGCAACTCAGAGGTACCAATCTGAGGTTTCTATAAAAAGATTGAATACAAGATATGAACTAGGGTTTGAGATGAGATGGTGTTGGTGAAGATGTTGATGAAGATTGGCCCTCCCATGATGAGAGGGTTCTTGGTGATGACGATGGCTTTGATTTCCTCCTCATGGAGGGAAGTATCTCAGGCAGAATTGCTCTGCCGGAGATTAAAAGTGCTCCTGCCCAAGTTCCTCCTCAAGACAGTGGCGTTCCATCTGGAAAGTCCTCTCCTTATTTTTTTTAGGGAAAATGGGCTTATATAGCAGAAGATGGGCACCGGAGACTGGCCAGGGGCCCAAGCCCTGGTGCCTCGTGGGCACCTGCTGTTGGGGAACGTAGCAGAATTTTAAAATTTTCTACGCATCACCAAGATCAATCTATGGAGTCATCTAGCAATGAGGGAGAGAGGAGTGCATCTACATAACCTTGTAGATCACGCGCGGAAGCATTCAAGAGAACGGGGTTGATGGAGTCGTACTCGTCATGATCCAAATCACCGATGACCTGGCGCTGAACGGACGGCACCTCCACGTTCAACACCCGTACGGTTGGGAAGACGTCTCCTCCAACTTGATCCAGCAAGGAGGAAGGAGAGGTTGATGAAGATCCAGGAGCACGACGGCGTGGTGGTGGAAGCAACGGTGATCTCGGCAGGGCTTCGCCAAGCTCAGGGAGAGGGAGGAGTGTCACGGGAGGGAGAGGGAGAGGCCAGGGGCTAGGGTGCGGCTGCCCTCCCTCCCCCCACTATATATAGGACCCCTAGGGGGGCGCCGGCCCTAGGAGATTGAATCTCCAAGGGGGGGCGGCGGCCAAGGGGGGTGGAGTGCCCCCCAAGCCAAGTGGGGCGCCCCCACCCCTAGGGTTTCCAACCCTAGGCGCAGGGGAGGCCCATGGGGGGGGGCGCACCAGCCCACTAGGGGCTGGTTCCCCTCCCACTTCAGCCCATGGGGCCCTCCGGGATAGGTGGCCCCACCCGGTGGACCCCCGGGACCCTTCCGGTGGTCCCGGTACAATACTGATTACCCCCGAAACCTTCCCGATGGCCGAAACTTGACTTCCTATATATAAATCTTCACCTCCGGACCATTCCGAAACTCCTCGTGACGTCCGGGATATCATCCAGGACTCCGAACAACTTTCGGGTTACCGTATGCTAATATCTCAACAACCCTAGCATCACCGAACCTTAAGTGTGTAGACCCTACAGGTTCGGGAGACACGCAGACATGACCGAGACGACTCTCCGGTCAATAACCAACTGCAGGATCTGGATACCCATGTTGGCTCCCACATGCTCCTCGATGGTCTCATCGGATGAACCACGATGTCGAGGATTCAATCGATCCCGTATACAACTCCCTTTATCAATCGGTACGTTACTTGCTCGAGACTCGATCGTCGGTATCCCAATACCTCGTTCAATCTCATTACCAGCTCACTTTACTCGTACAGTAATGCATGATCCCATGATCAACCACTTGGTCACATTGAGCTCATTATGACGATGCATTACCGAGTGGGACCAGAGATACCTCTCCGTCATACGGAGTGACAAATCCCAGTCTCGATTCGTGCCAACCCAACAGACACTTTCGGAGATACCTGTAGTGTACCTTTATAGTCACCCAGTTATGTTGTGACGTTTGGCACACCCAAAGCACTCCTACGGTATTCAGGAGTTGCACAATCTCATGGTCTAAGGAAATGATACTTGACATTCGGAAAAGCTATAGCAAACGAACTACACGATCTTAGAGCTATGCTTAGGATTGGGTCTTGTCCATCACATCATTCTCCTAATGATGTGATCCCATTATCAATGACATCCAATGTCCATAGTCAGGAAACCATGACTATCTTTTGATTAACGAGCTAGTCAACTAGAGGCTCACTAGGGACGTCTTGTGGTCTATGTATTCACACATGTATTACGATTTTCGGATAACACAATTATATCATGAACAATAGACAATTATCATGAACAAAGAAATATAATAATAACCATTTTATTATTGCCTCTAGGGCATATTTCCAACAGTCTCCCACTTGCACTAGAGTCAATAGTCTAGTTACATTGTGATGAATCGAACACCCATGCAGTTCTGGTGTTGATCATGTTTTGCTCTAGGGAGAGGTTTAGTCAACGGATCTGCCACATTCAGGTCCGTATGTACTTTACAAATATCTATGTCTCCATTTTGAACACTTTCATGAATGGAGTTGAAGCGACGCTTGATATGCCTGGTCTTTTTGTGAAACCTGGGCTCATTGGCAAGGGCAATAGCTCTAGTGTTGTCACAGAAGAGAGTCATCGGGCCAAACGCATTGGTATGACTCGTAGGTCGGTAATGAACTTCTTCACCCAGATTGCCTCCTGTGCTGCCTCTGAGGCTGCCATGTACTCCGCTTCACATGTAGATCCCGCCACAATGCTTTGCTTGCAACTGCACCAGCTTACTGCCCACCATTCAAAATATACACATATCCGGTTTGTGACTTAGAGTCATCCAAATCTGTGTCGAAGGTAGCATCGACGTAACCCTTTACGACGAGCTCTTCGTCACCTCCATAAACGAGAAACATATCCTTAGTCCTCTTCAGGTACTTCAGGATATTCTTGACCGCTGTCCAGTGTTCCATGCCGGGATTACTTTGGTACCTTCCTACCAAACTTATGGCAAGGTTTACATTAGGTCTGGTACACGGGATAGCATACATGATAGACCCTATGGCCAAGGCATAGGGGACGACACTCATCTTTTCTCTATCTTCTGCCGTGGTCAAGCATTGAGCCGTGCTCAATCTCATACCTTGCAATACAGGCAAGAACCCCTTCTTTCACTGATCCATTTTGAACTTCTTCAATATCTTGTCAAGGTATGTACTTTGTGAAAGACCAATGAGGTGTCTCGATCTATCTCTATAGATCTTGATGCCTAATATATAAGCAGCTTCTCCAAGATCCTTCATTGAAAAACACTTGTTCAAGTAGGCCTTTATGCTTTCCAAGAATTCTATATCATTTCCCATCAACAGTATGTCATCCACATACAATATGAGAAATGCTACAGAGCTCCCACTCACTTTCTTGTAAATGCAGGCCTCTCCATAAGTCTGCGTAAACCCAAACGCTTTGATCATCTCATCAAAACGAATGTTCCAACTCCGAGATGCTTGCACCAGCCCATAAATCGAGCGTTGGAGCTTGCACACCTTGTCAGCATTCTTAGGATCGACAAAACCTTCTGGCTGCATCATATACAATTCTTCCTTAAGGAAACCATTAAGGAATTCCGTTTTGACGTCCATTTGCCATATCTCATAATCATAGAATGCGGCAATTGCTAACATGATTCAGACGGACTTCAGCTTCGCTACGGGTGAGAAAGTCTCATCGTAGTCAACCCCTTGAACTTGTCGATAACCCTTAGCGACAAGCCGAGCTTTATAGATGGTTACATTACCATCCGTGTCTGTCTTCTTCTTAAAGATCCATTTATTTTCTATGGCTCGCCGATCATCGGGCAAGTTAGTCAAAGTCCATACTTCGTTTTCATACATGGATCCTATCTCGGATTTCATGGCTTCCAGCCATTTGTCGGAATATGGGACCGCCATCGCTTCTTCATAGTTCGAAGGTTCACCGTTGTCTAACAACATGACTTCCAAGACAGGGTTGTCATACCACTCTGGTGCGGAACGTGTCCTTGTGGACCTACGAAGTTCAGTAGCAACTTGATCTGAAGTTTCATGATCATCATCATTAACTTCCTCTCTAGTCGGTGCAGGCACCTCAGGAACATTTTCTTGAACTGCGCCACTTATCGGTTCAAGAGGTAATACTTCATCGAGTTCTACTTTCCTCCCACTTATTTCTTTCGAGAGAAACTCTTTCTCTAGAAAGGATCCATTCTTGGCAACAAAGATCTTGCCTTCGGATCTGAGGTAGAAGGTATACCCAATAGTTTCTTTAGGGTATCCTATGAAGACGCATTTTTCCGACTTGGGTTCGAGCTTTTCAGGTTGAAGTTTCTTGACATAAGCATCGCATCCCCAAACTTTTAGAAACGACAGCTTAGGTTTCTTCCCAAACCATAATTCATACAGTGTCGTCTCAATGGATTTCGACGGAGCCCTATTTAAAGTGAATGCGGCAGTCTCTAAAGCATAGCCCCAAAATGACAGCGGTAAATCGGTAAGAGACATCATAGATCGCACCATATCCAATAGAGTGCGATTACGACGTTCGGACACATCATTACGCTGAGGTGTTCCAGGCGGCGTGAGTTGTGAAACTATTCCACATTTCCTTAAGTGTGTGACAAATTCACGACTCAAGTATTCTCCCCAATGATCTGATCGCAAGAACTTGATTTTCTTGTCATGTTGAATCTCAACCTCACTCTGAAATTCCTTGAACTTTTCAAAGGTCTCAGACTTGTGTTTGATTAAGTAGACATACCCATATCTACTCAAGTCATCAGTGAGCGTGAGAACGTAACAATAGCCACCGCGAGCCTCAACACTCATTGGACCGCACACATCAGTATGTATGATTTCCAATAAGTTGGTTGCTCGCTCCATTGTTCCTGAGAATGGAGTCTTGGTCATTTTACCCATGAGGCATGGTTCGCACGTGTCAAATGATTCATAATCAAGAGACTCCAAAAGTCCATCTGCATGGAGCTTCTTCATGCGTTTGACACGTATGTGACCAAGGCGGCAGTGCCACAAGTATGTGGGACTATCATTATCAACCTTACATCTTTTGGTATTCACACTATGAATATGTGTAACATTACGCTCGAGATTCACTAAGAATAAACCATTCACCAGCGGAGCATGACCATAAAACATACCTCTCGTATAAATACAACAACCATTATTCTCGGATTTAAATGAGTAGCCATCTCGAATTAAACGAGATCTTGATACAATGTTCATGCTCAAAGCTGGCACTAAATAACAATTATTGAGGTTTAAAACTAATCTCGTAGGTAAATGTAGAGGCAGCGTGCCGACGGCGATCACATTGACCTTGGAACCATTCCCGACGCGCATCGTCACCTCGTCCTTCGCCAGTCTCCGCTTATTCCGCAGCTCCTGCTTTGAGTTACAAATGTGAGAAACCGCACCGGTATCAAATACCCAGGAGCTACTACGAGTACTGGTAAGGTACACATCAATTACATGTATATCACATATACCTTTAGTGTTGCTGGCCTTCTTGTCCGCTAAGTATTTGGGGCAGTTCCGCTTTCAGTGACCACTTCCCTTGCAATAAAAACACTCAGTCTCAGGCTTGGGTCCATTCTTTGACTTCTTCCCGGCAGCTTGCTTACCGGGCGCGGCAACTCCCTTGCCGTCCTTCTTGAAGTTCTTTTTACCCTTGCCTTTCTTGAACTTAGTGGTTTTATTCACCATCAACACTTGATGTTCCTTTTTGATTTCCACCTCCGCTAATTTCAGCATTGAATATACCTCAGGAATGGTCTTTTCCATCCCCTGCATATTGAAGTTCATCACAAAGCTCTTGTAGCTCGGTGGAAGCGACTGAAGGATTCTGTCAATGACCGCGTCATCTGGGAGATTAACTCCCGGCTGAGTCAAGCGGTTATGCAACCCAGACATTCTGAGTATGTGCTCACTGACAGAACTATTTTCCTCCATCTTACAACTGAAGAACTTGTCGAAGACTTCATATCTCTCGACCCGGGCATGAGCTTGGAAAACCATTTTCAGCTCTTCGAACATCTCATATGCTTCGTGTCGCTCAAAACGCTTTTGGAGCCCCGGTTCTAAGCTGTAAAGCATGCCGCACTGAACGAGGGAGTAATCATCAGCACGTGACTGCCAAGCGTTCATAACGTCTTGGTTCTCTGGGATGGGTGCGTCACCTAGTGGTGCTTCTAGGACATAATCTTTCTTGGCAGCTATGAGGATGATCCTCAGGTTCCGGACCCAGTCCGTATAGTTGCTGCCATCATCTTTCAGCTTGGTTTTCTCTAGGAACGTGTTGAAGTTGAGGGCAACATTAGCGTGGGCCCTTTGATCTACAAGACATAGTGTAAAGATTTTAGACTAAGTTCATGATAATTAAGTTCATCTAATCAAATTATTCAATGAACTCCCACTCAGATAGACATCCCTCCAGTCATCTAAGTGAAACATGATCCGAGTTAACCAGGCTGTGTCTGATCATCACGTGAGACGGACTAGTCAACATCGGTGAACATCTTCATGTTGATTGTATCTTCTATACGACTCATGCTCGACCTTTCGGTCTTCCGTGTTCCGAGGCCATGTCTATACATGCTAGGCTTGTCAAGTCAACCTAAGTGTATTGCTTGTGAAAATCTGGCTTACACCCGTTGTATTCGAACGTTAGAATCTATCACACCCGATCATCACGTGGTGCTTCAAAACAACGAACCTTCGCAACGGTGCACAGTTAGGGGGAACACTTTCTTGAAATTATTACGAGGGATCATCTTATTTAAGCTACCATCGTTCTAAGCAAATAAGATGTAAAACATGATAAACATCACATGCAATCAAATAGTGACATGATATGGCCAATATCATTTGCTCCTTTTGATCTCCATCTTCGGGGCTTCATGATCATCGTTGTCACCGGCATGACACCATGATCTCCATCATCGTGTCTTCTTGAAGTTGTCTCGTCATCTATTACTTCTACTACTATGGCTAACGCTTAAGCAATAAAGTAAAGTAATTACATGACGTTTATGTTGACACGCAGGTCATAAATAAATAAAGACAACTCCTATGGCTCCTGCCGGTTGTCATACTCATCGACATGCAAGTTGTGATTCCTATTACAAGAACATGATCAATCTCATACATCACATATATCATTCATCACATCCTTTTGGCCATATCACATCACACGGCACATGCTGCAAAAACAAGTTAGACGTCCTCTAATTGTTGTTGCAAGTTTTTATGTGGCTGCTATAGGTTTCTAGCAAGAACGTTTCTTACCTACGCCAAAACCACAACGTGATATGCCAATTTCTATTTACCCTTCATAAGGACCCTTTTCATCGAATCCGATCCGACTAAAGTGGGAGAGACAGACACCCGCCAGCCACCTTATGCAACTAGTGCATGTCAATCGGTGGAACCAGTCTCACATAAGCGTACGTGTAAGGTCGATCCGGGCCGCTTCATCCCACGATGCCGCCGAATCAAGATAAGACTAGTAACGGCAAGCAAATTGACAATATCCATGCCCACAACTGCTATGTGTTCTACTCGTGCATAGAAACTACACATAGACCTAGCTCATGATGCCACTGTTGGGGAACGTAGCAGAATTTTAAAATTTTCTATGCATCACCAAGATCAATCTATGGAGTCATCTAGCAACGAGGGAGAGAGGAGTGCATCTCACTACTAGGGAAAAGGCTAGCAGCAGCGCGGGTTTTAGACCTATCAGTAGCGCGGGGTGGTGCGCTACTGATAAGGCGCTACAGCTAACGAATAGCAGTAGCGTGCCTCCACCCACGCTACGGCTAAATCGACTTAGTAGCCGCGAGTTCCAGGAGGAGCGCTGCTGGTAATTAGTAGTAGCGCTTCTCTCTGCCCGCGCTTCTACTATTATTTCATATTTTATTTCTTTTTTATTTCATGTTGTATTCGTACACCTTTACACAAATTTTCATACAACAGGAATTTACAAATTGTTTTTACATCATAATGAGTTATTACATCACGGGGTGAAAGAACCGTGTGGACTAGTTTCAAGTGGACGGACATCCACTTGAAACTAATCCGCGGTTCTTTCACCCAATGATATAATAAATATCATCATCATCATATCATTAACAACTTATCATCTCATCATCATATCATTGGTCACTAGTCGTAATCACAAGTACTCCTGACATCTTCAACTCTAACACATTGTATCACATAATAAACATATTGTACCTCATAGGACCTACTACATTCTCTTAGGACCTACTATATTCTCTAAGGTAAAATAGCAAAAAACAAGATAGCCCCTCGCTCTCCATTATGGAGAATGCAGATTATCCTGTCTCCAATTCTTGCCTTTCGCTTAATGTTGCTTCCAAGAACCTCGTTACGAATGTCCAAACATTTTTTCCACTCTTTGATTAGCATGTGTTCACCGGTTTCAAAAATTTGATATGCACAAGTGAGATCCGTAGGATGACCTGGCTGTAGGTTCAGAACTTCAAGGCGACCATTGTAATACATCATATGAGGCACACAATCCATCGAGATTTTCTGTTGAAAAACATAGTAATAACTTCGTAGTTAGCAATGATGTACTAGTTTTAGAAGTATGCAAAAAATGCACGGATGTCGTAATAGTAAAATATCTTACCAGGGTATCTCCATAGAAGTTATCGTGGTTCAACGCGTGCACTAGTGGCACGTATTCACCATAATTTGGAGGAGTTCGATAATAGGTATTGTAATTCTCAAAAAAAGTACAATAAGCAATCAGATGATTTTTCTCCTTATAAGTTAATTCGGAGCCATCAGTGTAGTGGGTTTTGTCTACCATCTTCTGCACATTCTTTGAAGATTCAAAATAAGTTGTCAATGGAAATAAGTTGTCAACTATTTTGAAATAAACAATATAAAGTAGTTAATAACTATGTTTGAGAAACTCACATTGCGGTAGAATCGGAAGCATATCAACAAGGACCCAAATGTCCATATTGTCTTGCTCGATGTCAGGATGACCAAGATCCATGGTGACAATCATACCCTCATAAAAACCATACATTTTGCAAAGTGCTTCCCAATTTTGACAACCAAAATGAGTTACGCTCTGAGAATTATACAGATTTACTTCAAAATCGGTATCATGATGGGTCCTTAGGTGTATTTTCTTTGTTTGAAAATTTTCATGGTCTTCAAAACCCATCCTCTCCAAGACATAGCGTCTTGCATGGCATAGGATAAGCTAGTCGAATTGTAAAAGATGAAAATTAGACGTTGAAATAGTTGAAGTCATGCTAAATTACAAAAAAAACACTTGTCGTTGTTGCGTACCGTTTCAACATCGAAGGTCTCCTCGAGCTTAATGCTGAAGCGCCGATCTTCGTCCAGCTTAACGAACCTGTCGCACATACCTCGATCGTCGTGGCACCAGCTGCACTCCCCCGGGAGACTATCGTCGTCCGAGTACGACATTTCCTACGTTCATAATTCAAAGATTAAACTTGTACAATTAAATATATGTACTAAAAACCTAAATTAGATCATTATTTTTGAAAGAAAATCTAGGCCACTCGATATTTCCCACATATTCTAGCACAAGTCATGCCAGAATTCACGAAAAAATCCGGCATGACCTTTGCTAAAAAAGGACATATCGAGCGCCTGAAATTTGCCGGAACGGAAATTAATCAACACTCCGGCAAAACATAGGCCACTCGAAGGTGTAACCAAAACATGAAATAATTGCTTAAACTAAAAAATAACACCAAATATGGCATGTTCAACTAGTTCTATTAATTCAACTAGTTCTATTAATTCAACTAGTTCTTACTAAATATAAACTTAGTATAAAAAGAAAAAAACTAGTTCTTTCTAAAAATGAAGTAGTTCAACTAGTTATTAATTTACTTACTATACTAGTTCAACTAAAACTTAACTAGTTCAACTAAAACTAAACTAGTTCTATTAATTCAACTAGTTCTTACTAAATATAAACTTACTATAAATAGAAAGAAACTAGCACATCTACTACTACTAATTAACATGTACTACTGCTAATTATACAACTAGTTTACCATCACTACTAGTAATTAATATCCACTACTTCTAAAAATCATTATCTATGAACCCTAAATTAACATCTACTAGTACTAAAATCATCTACTAACTAAGCAAAGAGAGAGGGAGTTGGGGAGGGGTGGGGGGCTTACAGAGGGAGAGACGGTGGCGGGGAGGTGCTCGGCGACGGAGGGGCGGCGAGGGCGGGCTCGGGATCGGGAGGGCGGCGGTCCTGGGTGGCGGGCTCGGCGGGCTCGGTCGAGGGCGGCGGCGGTGAGGTCGAGGGCGGCAACAGTGTGGTCGAGAGCGGCGGCGGTGAGGTTGAAGGCGGGCGGGGGCGGCGGCGGTGAGGGCGCAGGCGCGCTCGGGCTCAGGCAGCGGCAACAGGGAGTAGGGGAACAGGCCGGTGGGGGGAAAGGAGGATTTAGCGAAATTTTGATGCGGGGGGTGGTTAACTCAAACTAGCAGTAGCGCACGTACAGAAAACACGCTATAGCTAACTTATCTACAGCGCGTTTTGGGAAAAACCGCTACTGCTAATGGAAGCAGTTATTTCTTTTGTTTAGTAAAAACATCGAAAATATACATTGGTCATCATTGATCTTTTTGTGTATAATCTAAATAGTCAACATGAATCCTCACTGTACCTGTATAGGTACAGGCAAGGATTCATATTGCAACCACAAATCATACACATATAGTTAAATGAAGACCAAGTGCTCGAGGTAGGTTGAGAAGCAACATATTTAAGGTGGTAAACACCTTGTTCGCTTAGCAGTATGGGACTAAACTTAATTAGTTGCGGTCATACTTACCAGCAGCGAGTTTTGAGCAAAACCGCTGCTACTAAGTTCTTTAGCAGTAGCGCGTCCACGGGAAGGGCTCTACTACTATATCTAGCCTAGAGGCAACACCGTGGCAATTATAGTAGTAGCGCTCTTTTCTCCTAGAGCGCTACTGCTACTCAGTCATTAGCAGCGCTCTTTTCTAAAGCACGTTGCTGCTAATTAGCAGTAGCGTCTGTTTTTAGACCGCGCTGCTGCTAAGATTCTGTGTATAAGGTTTTCCCTAGTAGTGTCTACATACCCTTGTAGATCGCGCGCGGAAGCGTTCAAGAGAACGGGGTTGATGGAGTCGTACTCGTCGTGATCCAAATCACCGATGACCTAGTGCCGAATGGACGGCACCTCCACGTTCAACACACGTACGGTTGGGAAGACGTCTCCTCCAACTTGATCCACCAAGGGGGAAGGAGAGGTTGATGAAGATCCAGCAGCACGACAGCGTGGTGGTGGAAGCAACGGTGATCTCGGCAGGGCTTCGCCAAGCTCAGGGAGAGGGAGGAGTGTCACGGGAGGGAGAGGGAGAGGCCAGGGGCTAGGGTGCGGCTGCCCTCCCTCCCCGCCCCCCCCCCACTATATATAGGACCCCTAGGGGGGCGCCGGCCCTAGGAGATTGAATCTCCAAGGGGGGGCGGCGGCCAAGGGGGTGGAGTGCCCCTAAGCCAAGTGGGGCGCCCCCACCCCTAGGGTTTCCAACCCTAGGCGCAGGGGAGGCCCATGGGGGGGCGCACCGGCCCACTAGGGGCTGGTTCCCCTCCCACTTCAGCCCATGGGGCCCTCCGGGATAGGTGGCCCCACCCAGTGGACCCCCGGGACCCTTCCGGTAGTCCCGGTACAATACCGATTACCCCCGAAACCTTCCCGATGGCCGAAACTTGACTTCCTATATATAAATCTTCACCTCCAGACCATTCCGAAACTTGACATCCGAGACTCCGAACAACTTTCGGGTTACCGTATGCTAATATCTCAACAACCCTAGTGTCACCGAACCTTAAGTGTGTAGACCCTACGGGTTCGGGAGACACGCAGACATGATCGAGATGACTCTCCGATCAATAACCAACAGCGGGATCTGGATACCCATGTTGGCTCCCACATGCTCCTCGATGGTCTCATCGGATGAACAACGATGTCGAGGATTCAATCGATCCCGTATACAATTCCCTTTGTCAATCGGTACGTTACTTGCCCGAGACTTGATCGTCAGTATCCCAATACCTCGTTCAATCTCGTTACCGGCAAGTCACTTTACTCGTACCGTAATGCATGATCCCGTGATCAACCACTTGGTCACATTGAGCTCATTATGATGATGCATTACCGAGTGGGCCCAGAGATACCTCTCCGTCATACGGAGTGACAAATCTCAGTCTCGATTCGTGCCAACCCAACAGACACTTTCGGAGATACCTGTAGTGTACCTTTATAGTCACCCAGTTACGTTGTGAAGTTTGGCACACCCAAAGCACTCCTACGGTATCCGGGAGTTGCACAATCTCATGGTCTAAGGAAATGATACTTGACATTCGGAAAAGCTATAGCAAACGAACTACACGATCTTAGAGCTATGCTTAGGATTGGGTCTTGTCCATCACATCATTCTCCTAATGATGTGATCCCGTTATCAATGACATCCAATGTCCATAGTCAGGAAACCATGACTATCTTTTGATCAACGAGCTAGTCAACTAGAGGCTCACTAGGGACGTATTGTGGTCTATGTATTCACACATGTATTACGATTTCCGGATAACACAATTATAGCATGAACAATAGACAATTATCATGAACAAAGAAATATAATGATAACCATTTTATTATTGCCTCTAGGGCATATTTCCGACACTGCGTGGCCCATCTGGTATTTCTTTCTTCCAGTAATTTTTTATTTATTCCAAAATAATTCTCCGTGAAATTTCAGCTCATTTAGAGATGTGCAAAATATGTATATCTGACATAGCTTTTTCAGGCCCAGAATTCCAGCTGCCGGCAATCTCCCTCTTCATGTAAATCTTGAAAATTAAGATAGAAAAGGCATTAGAATAGTACTACAAACTAGCATATTGGCCAAAAATATTATAAATAATAGTAGAAAACATGATGCAAAATGGACACATCAAAGAGAGACCCTACTAGCTTCACGACGGGACCAGACATTAATCGAGGACCCAGGGGGAGGCGCGCCCTGTTACCTTGTGGGCCCCATGGGGCTCTGTCTAACCTAATTCCGCCTCTATAAATTCTCTAAAATCAGGAAACCAACAGAGAGCCGCCCAAAACACTTTTTCCACCGCCGCAAGTCTCTGTTCTTCCGCAATCCCGTCTAGAGGCCTTTTCCGGTACTCTGTCGGAGGGGGAATCGATCACAGAGGGATTCTAAATCATCCTTGTTGCCTTCTGATTATGCGTGAGTAGTTTACCACAGACATGCAGGTCCATAGCTAGTAGATAGATGGCTTCTTCTCTCTTTCTCTCTTTGATCGCCAATATAATGTTCTCGTCGATGTTCTAGGAGTTCTATTCGATGTTATACTCCTTGTAGTGTGTTTGTTGCGATCCGATGAATTTTGGGTTTATGATTTGATTATTCGTGCAAAATATTTGAGTCTTTTCTGAATTCTTTTATGCATAATTATTAAAGCTTTGTATTTTTCTCTGATCTATCTGTTTAGTTCTGCCAACTAGAGTGATTTATCTTGCAATGGGAGAGGTGCTTCGTAATGGGTTTAGTCTTGCGCTGCTCTATATCCCAGTGATAAAGTAGGGGACATGACACATATTTGTATTCTTTCCATTAAGGAAAAAATGACGGGGTTTATTCATATTGGTTGGATTTACTTTGTCTACATCATGTCATCCTGCTTAGGCATTACTTCGTTTTTTATTAACTTAATACCCTAGATGCATGCCGGATAGTGGTTGATGGGTGAAATAATAGTAGTAGATGCAGGCAGGAGTTGGTTTACTTGTCCCGGATGTGATGCCTATATACATGATCATTGCCTTGAATATCGTCATAACTATGCGCTTTTCTATCAATTGCCCAACAGTAATTTGTTTACCCATCATATGCTTTTTATTCGAGAGAGAAGCCTCTAGTGAAAACTATCCCCCGGGTCTAGTTTTATCATATATAAAATCCAAAAATACCTTGTGCAATTTATTTACTGTTATTTTATTTTGTGTTTTATTTTATCTATCTATCACTATGAGATTTGATCCTTGCAAATAACCACCAAGGGGATTGACAGCCCTCTTGTTCGCGTTGGGTGCAATACAAGTATTTTATTTTGTGTGTGTATGTACTGCTAACGAGGTTCTGCGTAGTTCTCCTACTAGATTGATAACCTTGGTTCTTAACTGAGGGAAATACTTATTTCTACTATACTGATTTATCCTCTCCTCTTCGAGGAAATCCCAACACAGCTCACATGTAGCAGCCGCGAAGGCTTCAGCTAAGGATTCCAGGGAGAGCGCCCGCAGTTTTATTCTCGGCTCTAAGTGTTATATCAAGGTTGCTTACTATGGCGACCAGGCCGTTGGGTGTCGATATCTTAAGCTTCATGTAGGCGTAATGTCGAATGGCATGGAACTTTGTGAATGCATCTCGACCTAGTAGAGCGTGGTAACCACTTCGGAAGGGTACAATGTGGAAGGTCAACTCCTCGGATCGGTAACACGGTGGATGGACCTCAACTCCGACTCTATATATTCACGTTCGGGGAGAAAACAATCATAGAGAAGGATTCATTGTGTTTTACGATACGGAGCCACCACCAAGCCCTAATATCTCTCGGGAGGGCTGATCTCGAGTTCGTTCGGGGCTCCGGAGAGGGGAATCCGTCGCCATCGTCATCATCAACCTTCCTCCATCACCAATTTCATGATGCTCACCGCCGTGCGTGAGTAATTCCATCGTAGGCTTGCTGGACGGTGATGGGTTGGATGAGATTTATCATGTAATCGAGTTAGTTTTGTTAGGGTTTGATCCCTAGTATCCACTATGTTCTGAGATTGATGTTGCTATGACTTTGCTATGCTTAATGCTTGTCACTAGGGCCCGAGTGCCATGATTTCAGATATGAACCTATTATGTTTTCATGAATATATGTGAGTTCTTGATCCTATCTTGCAAGTCTATAGTCACCTATTATGTGTTATGATCCGTTAACCTCGAAGTGACACTAATCGGGATACTTACCATTGATGACCGTAGTTTGAGGAGTTCATGTATTCACTATGTGTTAATGCTTTGGTCTGGTACTCTATTAAAAGGAGGCCTAAATATCCCTTATTTTCCAATAGGACCCCGTTGCCATGGGAGGGTTGCACAAAAGATGTCATGCAAGTTCTTTTCCATAAGCACGTATGACTATATTCGGAATACATGCCTACATTACATTGATGAACTAGAGCTAGTTCTGTGTCACCCTATGTTATAACTATTGCATGAGGAATCGCATCCGACATAATTATCCATCACTGATCCATTGCCTGCGAGCTTTTCATATATTGATTTTAGCTTATTTACTTTTCCATTGTTACTGTTACAATCACTATAAAACCAAAACTATTACTTTTGCTACTGTTATCGCTACTACCAAATTACTTTGCTACTAAATACTTTGTTGCAGATATTAAGTTTCCAGGTGTGGTTGAATTGAAAACTCGGCTACTAATACTTGAGAATATTCTTTGGCTCCCCTTGTGTCGAATCAATAAATTTGGGTTGAATATTCTACCCTCGAAAACTGTTGCGATCCCCTATACTTGTGGGTGATCAATTGATAACCTTGGTTCTTAACTGAGGGAAATACATATCTCTACTATACTGATTCATCCTCTCCTCTTCGAGGAAATCCCAACACAACTCACATGTAGCAGCCGCGAAGGCTTCGGCTAAGGATTCCAAGGCGAGCGCCCACGATTTTATTCTAGGCTCTAAGTGTTATATCAAGGTTGCTTGCTATGGCGATCAGGCCATTGAGTGTCTATATATTAAGCCTCATGTAGGCGTAATGTTGAATGGCATGGAACTTTGTGAATGCATCTCGACCTAGTAGAGCGTGGTAACCACTTCGGAAGGGTACAATGTGGAAGGTCAACTCCTCGGATGGGTAGTTATCAGTTGCCCCGAACACTACACCAAGGGCGATTTTTCTGCTACATCGCGCCTCTTTTCTCAGGATGATCCTCTTAAACGTGGTATAACTGGGTTTGGTGCACTGGTAGAAAAAGGGCCTATTGTCCCGGTTCGTAAGGGCCTTTTGTCCCGGTTCCTGAACCGGGACTAAAGGGTCGGTACTAATTCCCTGTCCCTTTAGTCCCAGTTCAATCCAGAACCGGGACTGATGGGCCTCCACGTGGCCTGTGCGTGGAGCCCAGGCAGGAGACCCTTTGGTCCCGGTTGGTGGCACCAACCGGGACCAATAGGCATCCACGCGTCAGCATTTCTGTGGCTGGGGTTTTTGTTTTTTTTGAAAGGGGGGGGTTTGGGGGTTTTGGGGGGTTAATTTAGGTGTTTCATATATTGTGTTAGCTAGCTATAATTAATAGAGAGAAGTGTCCTCTCTTATGTCCGTGCTTGGTCGACGCTACGTACTATACATACGTATAGAGAGGACTAGACACGCTAGCTAGCTAGTAAGCAAACGAAGGAAACAGAAGATCGTCATGAACATATATGCATACAGAGAGAAGTGATATCGACCACCTCTCCTTCTCCGAGAGATTGGTCGAACAACAAGTTCTCGTATATCTATCCGACACTACCGGCTACATATATACAATAATTATCTCTTACAAATATAATCATACAGACTCATGGTCCACATAGTATTCTCCGTCTTCAGCGATCACGTGGTCAAGAAAGAATGCCGCCAATTCCTCTTGAATTGCTCGCATGCGAGCTGGTGCTAGGAGTTCATCCCGCTTCCGAAACATCTAATTTGAAGAAGGGGGTCAATACATATATATATATATGAATGAATGAAACTCAACACAAATGATGGTAATAAAATAAAATTGTGAATGTTGTTATTTACATACTTCATATTGTTCGTTAGTGTAGCCCCGCTCACTGGTCGTGTGGCGGATGGACTCGCAAACGTAGTATCCACAGAAATCATTCCCTTGTTCTTGCCACAACCACTTTACAAGAAATAGAGGTCAATCAAACTGATAAGCAAGAATGCCAAATAAATAGGAGATGCGCGGAACATGCTACTATAGTACTTACTTTCGGGTGTCTAAATTGCAGCTTCTTCGGGAGTCCTGGAGCTTTTTTGGAGAATTTTTTCCAAACCCTGCCAGACAAAGAAAACAATTACTTGATATATCGGGAAATGAACAAAGTTGCTGATATGGTGGATAATGATCGATTTAACTTACTTCTCGAGCATTTGAGTCATGTCCGCATAGTCCTGGGGATCTTTTCGTCTTGAGTCTAAGACAGTTACTAGTCCCTGCTCAAGCTTAATCTCTAGGAGAATATAGTGGTAACTGCACACACATGCATAACTCATCAATTACATTACTATAACCTTGACTAATATATAAGGGAAACCGAATACGCACAAGACAGTAACACTCACTTGAAGTTGTAAGGAAAGAGTATTATATCTTTGTTTTCATTTATTACCAACGATCGTAGCAAGTTGGCCTCGGTATCTGCGGCATGAAATTTAACCTGAGTTGCATCTATGAGATATGTGTTAATGAACCCAATATCACCGACTTGTCTTTTCTTCAATTCGGCGATCTTCAATCTGCATAATATAGTGAGGATGATTATAAATACATGCAATGAAAGAGCTGAGCTATATAGAGAGACTTAATGACAGAAGTAGTACTACTTACAGACAGTAGCAGGTGACCGTTGTTTTATCGAGGGCCAATTGATTGAAAAACTGAAAGAACTCCTCAAATGGAACAGGCAACAGTTCAATTCCAACGAGGTCATGCTCCTTTTTAACTTTCACATACAAAGTACTCCTCCCCCCAGAGTCTCTGCAGATTTTCAAGTACCAATCATGCAATCTTCGCATCATCGTTGATAGAGATCTTTCATCTTTGACGAGAGGCTTCCCGTACTCGTATCTTTGTATCTGCACCTCCATGGGTTCATAATGTACATCGTCGGGCAGGTAATCGCCAAGATTGCTATAACCGGGCACCATCCTCGGATCATTAGCGATGTTGTCGCTAGGCACCTTGAGCGGGGGGCACGATTGCTTCGCTTGTTCGCCGAGCTGGGCAATTTGTTTCCCAGCTCGTCGTTCTTTCAGCCTTTGATCACTGACAGTACTTCCCGACTGCTCCGCTTCGGCAAATTCCTTTCCAATAATGCGCTCATAGTTTCCTTTCGGCGGAGACTTGGGTGGTTTTGTCAGGGCAGCCAGAGTGCGCTTCGCTTTCACCGGATCTACCTTCTCCTCCGGAGGTGGATGTTTCTTTGCTTTCACCCCTTCAAAGAAGTTCCTCACTTCTTCTCGCGCGATCTTGGCATTCTCCTCCGGGGTCCTCTCGTATGGTAACTTCTCTGGAGTCTTCAGAGAAGGACCGAATCAGTATTTCCTCCCGCCTCTGGCTGTACTACTAGACGCCGGCAGAGCAGATGGAGCGGTTGTCTTCTTTACTTGCTTACGAGGCGGAGGAGAAGGACTACAACACGCCGGAGCAGCCGAAGCGGCGGCAGGTCTCTTCCGCCCTTGCTGACGAGGCGGAGAAGGAGGAGGCTGGCTGCTCGGGCGCGTCGGCACAGGCGGAGAAGGAGGCGGAGTGCCGCCATGCGCCGAAGAAGGAGCCGGTCGAGTGCCCTGATCGTTACTCGCTGGAGGAGGAGGCAGTGGAGGAGGCGGGGTGCCCTGACTCGCCGGAGAAGGAGGCGGTGGAGGAGGCAGAGTGCCCTGACTTGCCGGAGGAGGAGGAGGAGGCAGAGGCGTCCAGTTCGGAAGGTTGATGAGCTCCTTCCGCCATAGGCATGGAGTCTTCAGAGCAGACCCCAGCCTAGTCTTCCCTTCACCGGTAGGGTGGTCAAGCTGGAGGTCCTCAAATCCCTCCATTATTTCATCCACCATCACCCTAGCATATCCTTCTGGAATCGGCCGGCAGTGAAAAGTTGCGCCGAGTTCAGTAGGATAAACAGAGCCAACAGCCGCCTTGACCTTCAAATTCATCCATTGCGTCATAAGGTGGCAATTTTGAGACTCCATGATAGCATCCACGGGATAGCTGGCAGGAGCCGTCAAGGCATGCTCCGGCTGAAGCAGCTCGGTGGAAGCCACGCTGCTTCTCCGCTGAGATGGCGGGGTAGCTTCGGGGGAAGCTTCGGCAGTACGTTTGCTGCGATTTGCTTCTCGTTCCTCTATCGCTTGTACCCTTGCTTGCAGCGCCTGCATTTGGGTCTGCTGCAATTTTTTCCTCCTCTCCTGGGATTTGTAACCGCCTGCGTCCGGAAACCCAACCTTCCACGGAATGGAGCCTGGCGTGCCTCGTGTCCGTCCAGGGTGCTCAGGATTCCCGAGGGCCATTGTGAGCTCGTCGTTCTCTCTATCTGGAAAGAACGTCCCTTGCTGCGCTGCTTCGATATACTGCTGAAGCTTCCTGACTGGTATGTCCATTTGATCGTTCGTCCAAATGCACTTCCCTGTTACAGGGTCCAAGGTTCCGCCAGCCCCGAAGAACCAAGTCCGGCAACGGTCTGGCCAGTTAATTGTCTCTGGTTCGATCCCTTTATCAACCAGATCATTCTCAGTCTTGGCCCACTTAGGCCGGGCTACGAGGTAGCCACCTGACCCCGTGCGATGGTGATGCTTCTTCTTCGCAGCATTTTGCTTGTTTGTCGCCGACATCTTCTTACTCTTTTCCGATGTCTTGTGGGCCACAAATGCGGGCCAGTGATCTCTGATCTTCTCATATCTGCCCTTGAATTCTGGTGTCTCTTTATTTTCGACAAACTTATTCAGCTCTTTCTTCCACCTCCTGAATAGTTCTGCCATCCTCTTAAGAGCAAAAGACTTGATTAATTGCTCTTTAACTGGCTTCTCTGGATCATCCTCTGGCGGTAGGGTGAAATTTGACTTCAGCTCAGTCCAAAGATCATTTTTCTGCATATCATTGACATAAGACACCTCAGGGTCTTCTGTAGCCGGCTTTAACCATTGCTGGATGCTGATCGGGATCTTGTCCCTAACCAAAACCCCGCACTGAGCAACAAATGCGCTCTTTGTCCGGAGGGGTTCAATCGGTTGGCCGTCGGGCGCGATTGCTATGATCTCAAACTTTTCATCCGAGCTCAACTTTTTCTTCGGGCCTCGTCTCTTTACCGAAGTTGTGCTCGATCCGGAGGGCTAGAAAAAAGAACAAAGACTTAATTAATATCTGTACATACCAAAACAATGAATGCATCAATTAGCTAGTCAGCAGAAGCTTAACTAATATATATACCTCGCCGGACTCGGTTCGGTCACCGGAGACATCATCACGGTCTCCTTCTTGCACCGGCATTGGGTCACCGGAGCCGTCCTCACTGTCTCCTTCTTGCACCGGCATTAGGTCACCGGAGCCATCATAATCATAGCCAGCTGCTTCCAGACCATCGGTGTCGTTGAGAAACAACGAGACGACGGCATCACTTCCTTGTGTGATTATGTCCCCCAACAACTCTTCTTGTACTTCGTCTCGGGCGGTGTCCGTAGTTTCTACAAATAATGACAACATGGCAATTATTATTCAAACATGAAAGATGGATATATTAGTGGCAAACGTAGAACTAATATTAATTAGTGGCCTCGACGCTGCTTCTCTAGGGTTTGGGGTGGCCTCGACACTGCTTCTCTAGGGTTTGGGGTGGCCTCGACACTGCTTCTCTAGGGTTTGGGGTGGCCTCGACAACGCTTCAAGGATAAAAAAATAAGAGGAAGAAGAAAAAAAGAGGAGAAGAAAGAATAGAGGAGTAACTCCTCTATTCTTTCTTCTCCTCTTTTTTTCTTCTTCTTCCTCTTTTTTTTATCGGGAACGAGGGTCGTCGAGGGTCACCGAGCGGTAGAGGAAACCCTAAATAGCAAGTATCGTGGGTGTGAGATACATGTGGCCGTCGGTGTCGGACACTACATCCACGTCCCACAAGTGACGTGGGCGTCGAAGCCCGCGCCACTTGTGGGACGTGGATGTAGTGTCCGACACCGACGGTACATGTATCTCACACCGACGATACTTTCTATTTAGGGTTTCTCCTCTACCGCTCGGTGACCCTCGACGACCCTCGTTCCCGATAAAATAAAGAGGAAGAAGAAGAAAAAAAGAGAAGAAGAGGAAGAAGAAGAAAAAAAAAAGAGGGAAACGAGGGTCGTCGAGGGTCAGGGTTGCCGAATGGTAGAGGAAACCCTAAATAGCAAGTATCGTGGGTGTGAGATACATGTGGCCATCGGTGTCGGACACTACATCCACGTCCCACAAGTGACGTGGGCGTCGAAGAAAGAATAGAGGAGAAGCTCCTCTATTCTTTCTCCTCTTTTTTTCTTCTTCCTCTTCTTTTTTATCCTCTTCTTCCTCTCATGTTCGACGACCCTCGACCCCGATAACATTTTTTTCCCTGATAACATTTTTTTCTCCGAGAGAGTTAGTGTTCCCGAGTGAACCGGAGGGGGACATTGGTCATATCGGATTCGTCATATTTTCTACGAATGTTCTATATACATACATCCATCGATATCATTCCATACATACAAAGACATCTACATTATATATGAACAAAAAATATCAAAATTCATCATACATACATCTACAGTATATATGAACAAAAATTATAAACTTTCTCCCCAACTCATACATACATACATACATCTACATCATATCAATATTTTGCAAATTAAGGAGCAGGGAAGGAAGGAAGGGGGAGGATGGGGCGGTAGCTACCTCTCCGGAGGGATCGGGGAGGAGACGCGGGCGGCCGGCGGCGGGGGCGACGGCGACGAGGATGGGCTCGGGGTCGGCGAGGGCGAGGGCAACGGCGGGGCGCGCTCGGGGGCGGCGGACGGGCTCGGGGGCGCAGGGGGGTGCTCGGGGGCGGCGGACAGGCGGCCGGCGACGACGGCGAGGTAGGGCGCGCTCGGGGTGGGGCAGGGGCAACGGGGGTGATGGCGAGGCGCAGAGGGTGCTCGGGGGGGGGGGGCGGACGGGCTCGGCGGTGCAGGGGGTGCTCGGGGCGGCGGATGGGCGGCCGGCGACGACGGCGAGGCAGGGCGCGCTCGGGGCGGGGCAGGGGCAACGGCGGCGACGGTGAGGCGAGCAGAGGGGCAGCCTGGCGGCGGCGTCGGGGCGGGATTGAAGAACTGAACCAAAATTTTCACAAGTGATGTATATATAGACGGAGCATTGGTCACGGTTCGTGGCACCAACCGTGACCAATGCCCCCCTTTAGTCCCGGTTGGTGCTACCAACCGGGACCAAAGGCCGCCGCTTCCCGCCTTTGGTCCCGGTTGGTGGCACCAACCGGGACTAAAGGGGGCATTGGTCACGGTTGGTGCCACGAACCATGACCAATGCCCCCCTTTAGTCCCGGTTGGTGCCACCAACCGGGACCAAAGGCCTTGTGCGGCTGCGGCGTCGAAAGTTTAGTCCCACCTCGCTAGTTGAGAGGGGTGCGCAGTGGTTTATAAGCCCCACTGTCGCACCCCTCTCGAGCTTCTCTCCATTGCAGGCTTACGGGCCAAATTGTCACTGCTATGCCTGTGGGCCTACTGGGCCTCCTGCGGGCCTGAATCCTGGCCCTTTGATGGGTTTCTAGTCGTATTCAGGCCGTGGGGGCCCAGTAGGTGGCATTTTTTGGTTTTTTTTGTTGTTTATTTATTTTATTTTCTTTTGTTTTTTGCTTTATTTTTTAATTCTTTATGCTTTTAGTTTTAGAAAAATTATAAACTTTTTGTTAATGCCATTAGTTTTCAAATTTGAAAACACTTTTTTTGTTTTTTGTTTCTTTGTTGCTTTATTTATTTTATTTTGTTTCTACTTACAACAAAATACTTATTGTTGCTATTTTTTTCCAGTTTTTTGTTTTGTTTTCTGCATTACTTATTTTCTTTTGTTTTTTGCTTTATTTTTTATTCTTTTTGCTTTTAGTTTTAGAAAAACTATAAACTTTCTGTTAGTGCCATTTTATTTTATGATTAACTTTACTATAAAATAGTTTTTTTCCTGTTTTTTGATTTGTTTTTTGCATTATTTATTTTCTTTTGTTTTTTGCTTTAATTTTTAATTTTGTTTGCTTTTAGGTTAGCAAAATTATAAACTTTCTGTTAGTGCCATTAGTTTTAGAAAAATTATAAACTTTCTGTTAGTGCCATTAGTTTTCAAATTTGAATAGTTAAAATTTGAATTCTTTGAAAATTGTTTGAATCACAAGTTTGTGATTAACTTACTAAAAATGAGAATAGATGCGCTTATAGAGAAAATTCAACCTAAATTCATAGTAAATTTCTATGAATTTCAGAGAAATTCACTATGAATTTAGGTTAAACTTTTCTCTATTAGGGCATCTATTTTCACTTTGAGAGGAGAACAAGGCAGAGAGGGAAGGGCTTATAAACCGGTGTGAGCCCCCTTCGGTTGGCGAGGTGGGATTAAACTCTGCCCACAACGAGGACCAACCCTTTAGTCCCGGTTTGTGCCAATGGTCATGGGCCAGGGGCGAGGAGCAAAATTATAAACTTTCTGTTAGTGCCATTAGTTTTATAAAGTTGAAAGTTGGCATGGGCCAGGGACTAATGGTCATGGTATTACGAGGGCCGAACCATAAGACATGAAAGCATTTCAAATGAACTCTGAAAAAGTTGAAAGTTGGCATGGTATCATAATTTCACCCACATAGCATGTGCATGTACAAAATGGACAATGGTAGCATGTTCGTGTGTTACAAAGTTGGCATGGTATCATCATAATAGTTGCGGGAGAAAGTCTTCACTTTTTCTTCGCTTGTGTCATTTGCTTATTGCGCCGTAACCATGGATAATCTTCATTGTTTATCAGGATGCTTGGGTCAGCCTTGACATTGAAGGGAGGAATTTCATGAAACTTTTCATAATCTTCAGACATGTCTGTCTTGCCGTCCACTCCCAGGATGTCCCTTTTTCCTGAAAGAACTATGTGGCGCTTTGGCTCATCGTATGATGTATTCGCTTCCTTATCTTTTCTTTTTCTCGGTTTGGTAGACATGTCCTTCACATAGATAACCTGTGCCACATCATTGGCTAGGACGAACGGTTCGTCAGTGTACCCAAGATTTTTCAGATCCACTGTTGTCATTCCGTACTGTGGGTCTACCTGTACCCCGCCGCCTGACAGATTGACCCATTTGCACTTAAACAAAGGGACCTTAAAATCAGGTCCGTAGTCAAGTTCCCATATGTCCACTATGTAACCATAATATGTGTCCTTTCCGCTCTCGGTTGCTGCATCAAAGCGGACACCGCTGTTTTGGTTGGTGCTCTTTTGATCTTGGGCGATCGTGTAAAATGTATTCCCATTTATCTCGTATCCTTTGTAAGTCAATACAGTCAAAGATGGTCCCCTGGACAACAAGTACAACTCATCACAAACAGTGTTGTCACCTCTGAGACGTGTTTCCAACCAACTGCTGAAAGTCCTGATGTGTTCACATGTAATCCAGTCGTCGCACTGCTCCGGGTGTTTGGAGCGCAGACTGTTCTTGTGTTCATCGACATACGGGGTCACCAAGGTAGAGTTCTGTAGAACTGTGTAGTGTGCTTGAGACCAAGAATATCCGTCCCTGCATATTATTGAGTCTCTTCCAAGAGTGCCTTTTCCAGTCAGTCTCCCCTCATACCGCGATTTAGGGAGACCTATCTTCTTAAGGCCAGGAATGAAGTCAACACAAAACCCGATAACATCCTCTGTTTGATGGCCCATGGAGATGCTTCCTTCTGGCCTAGCGCGGTTACGGACATATTTCTTTAGGACTCCCATGAACCTCTCAAAGGGGAACATATTGTGTAGAAATACGGGCCCCAGGATGACAATCTCGTCGACTAGATGAACTAGGACGTGCGTCATGATATTGAAGAAGGATGGTGGGAACACCAGCTCGAAACTGACAAGACATTGCGCCACATCACTCCTTAGCCTTGGTACGATTTCTGGATCGATCACCTTCTGAGAGATTGCATTGAGGAATGCACATAGCTTCACAATGGCTAATCGGACGTTTTCCGGTAGAAGCCCCCTCAATGCAACCGGAAGCAGTTGCGTCATAATCACGTGGCAGTCATGAGACTTTAGGTTCTGAAACTTTTTCTCTGGCATATTTATTATTCCCTTTATATTCGACGAGAAGCCAGTCGTGACCTTCATACTGAGCAGGCATTCAAAGAAGATTTCTTTCTCTTCTTTCGTAAGAGCGTAGCTGGCAGGACCTTTATACTGCTTCGGAGGCATGCCGTCTTTTTCGTGCAAACGTTGCAGGTCCTCCCGTGCCTCAGGTGTATCTTTTGTCTTCCCATACACGCCCAAGAAGCCTAGCAGGTTCACGCAAAGGTTCTTCGTCACGTGCATCACGTCGATTGAAGAGCGGACCTCTAGGTCTTTCCAGTAGGGTAGGTCCCAAAATATAGATTTCTTCTTCCACATGGGTGCGTGTCCCTCAGCGTCATTCGGAACAGCTAGTCCACCGGGACCCTTTCCAAAGATTACGTAGTGTAAATCATTGACCATAGCAAGTACGTGATCACCGGTACGCATGGCGGGCTTCTTCCGGTGATCTGCCTCGCCTTTGAAATGCTTGCCTTTCTTTCGACATTGATGGTTGGTCGGAAGAAATCGACGATGGCCCAGGTACACATTCTTCCTGCATTTGTCCAGGTATATACTTTCAGTGTCATCTAAACAGTGCGTGCATGCGTGGTATCCTTTGTTTGTCTGTCCTGAAAGGTTACTGAGAGCGGGCCAATCGTTGATGGTCACGAACAGCAACGCCTTAAGGTTAAATTCCTCCTGTCTGTGCTCATCCCACGTACGTACACCGTTTCCATTCCACAGCTGTAAAAGTTCTTCAACTAATGGCCTTAGGTACACATCAATGTCGTTGCCGGGTTGCTTAGGGCCTTGGATGAGAACTGGCATCATAATGAACTTCCGCTTCATGCACATCCAAGGAGGAAGGTTATACATACATAGAGTCACGGGCCAGGTGCTGTGATTGCTGCTCTGCTCCCCGAAAGGATTAATGCCATCCGCGCTTAAAGCAAACCATACATTCCTTGGGTCCTTTGCAAACTCATCCCAGTACTTTCTCTCGATTTTTCTCCACTGCGACCCGTCAGCGGGTGCTCTCAACTTCCCATCTTTCTTTCGGTTCTCACTGTGCCATCGCATCAACTTGGCATGCTCTTCGTTTCTGAACAGACGTTTCAACCGTGGTATTATAGGAGCATACCACATCACCTTCGCAGGAACCCTCTTCCTGGGGGGCTCGCCGTCAACATCACCAGGGTCATCTCGTCTGATCTTATACCGCA
Source organism: Triticum aestivum (assembly GCF_018294505.1). Classification (NCBI taxonomy): domain Eukaryota; kingdom Viridiplantae; phylum Streptophyta; class Magnoliopsida; order Poales; family Poaceae; genus Triticum; species Triticum aestivum. The sequence continues at coordinate 717,844,795 of NC_057797.1, read as the reverse complement.
ATGCACCGCATACCGGGCATGCGTTCAGATCCTTGTATGCACCGCGGTAGAGGATGCAGTCATTAGGGCATGCATGTATCTTCTCCACCTCCAATCCTAGAGGGCATACGACCTTCTTTGCTGCGTATGTACTGTCGGGCAATTCGTTATCCTTTGGAAGCTTCTTCTTCAATATTTTCAGTAGCTTCTCAAATCCTTTGTCAGCCACAGCATTCTCTGCCTTCCACTGCAGCAATTCCAGTATGGTACCGAGCTTTGTGTTGCCATCTTCGCAATTGGGGTATAACCCTTTTTTGTGATCCTCTAACATGCGATCGAACTTCAGCTTCTCCTTTTGACTTTCGCATTGCGTCCTTGCATCGACAATGACCCGGCGGAGATCATCATCATCGGGCACATCGTCTGGTTCCTCTTGATCTTCAGCAGCTTCACCCGTTGCAGCATCATTGGGCACATCGTCTGGTTCCTCTTGATCTTCACCAGCTCCCCCCGTTGCAGCATCACCGTATTCAGGGGGCACATAGTTGTCATCGTACTCTTCTTCTTCGCCGTCTTCCATCATAACCCCTATTTCTCCGTGCCTCGTCCAAACATTATAGTGTGGCATGAAACCCTTGTAAAGCAGGTGGGAGTGAAGGATTTTCCGGTTAGAGTAAGACCTCGTATTCCCACATTCAGTGCATGGACAACACATAAAACCATTCTGCTTGTTTGCCTCAGCCGCATCGAGAAACTCATGCACGCCCTTAATGTACTCGCAGGTGTGTCTGTCACCGTACATCCATTGCCGGTTCATCTGCGTGCATTATATATAATTAAGTGTCCAAATTAATAGAAGTTCATCATCACATTAAAACCAAAGTGCATACATAGTTCTCATCTAACAACATATAGCTCTCCAGAGCATCTAATTAATTAAACCATACATTGAAACTATGTAAAACATTTCAATGCGAAAACAAATGCGATCATAATCGCAACCAAGGTAACAATTGATCCAACGGCATAATGATACCAAGCCTCGGTATGAATGGCATATTTTCTAATCTTTCTAATCTTCAAGCGCATTGCATCCATCTTGATCTTGTGATCATCGACGACATCCGCAACATGCAACTCCAATATCATCTTCTCCTCCTCAATTTTTTTATTTTTTCCTTCAACAAATTGTTTTCTTCTTCAACTAAATTTAACCTCTCGACAATAGGGTCGGTTGGCATTTCCGATTCACATACATCCTACATAAATAAAATCTATGTCACGTTGGTCGGCATAATTTTCATAAACAATAAATGAACCAATAGTTATAAAGATAATATATATACCACATCCGAATCATAGACAGGACGAGGGCCGACGGGGGCGGATACCAAAACCATCGCACTATATAAGATGCAATAATAAAAGTAAGAAAATAATACAAGTATCTATGTAAACATACAAGTAAGAATTTTTTTCCTTTCAGAAAGAAGATAAGAACAAGAGGCTCACCACGGTGGTGTCGGCGATGAGCTCGGCGCGGGTGATCAACGGCGGTGAAGACGGGGACGGGGCGTGACGGACCGCTAAACCTAGACAAATATTATGGAAAATGGAGCTTGGAGGTCGAGCTTGGAGAGGAGAAAGCTTAAGTAGTGTGGCTCGGGCATTCCATCGAACACCTTGTGTACATAGGAGGTGAGCTAGAGCACCACCAAGCCCTCTCCCCCTCGGCCAGAGAAAAACAGAGAACTGGGGTGCTCTGCTCGCGAGCGAGGGGTATATATAGGCACCTCATTGGTCCCGGTTGGTGACATGAACCGGGACTAAAGGGGAGCCTTTGGTCCCGTTCAAGCCACCAACCGGGACCAATGGTGGTGGGCCAGAAGCGAGGCCCATTGGTCCCGGTTCATCCCACCAACCGGGACCAAAAGGTCCAGATGAACTGGGACCAATGGCCCACGTGGCCCGGCCGGCCCCCTGGGCTCACGAACCGGGACCAATGCCCACATTGGTCCCGGTTCTGGACTGAACCGGGACTAATGGGCTGACCCGACCTGGACCAAAGCCCTGTTTTCTACTAGTGGTGTGCGATTTATCACATTGCATCTTTTGTAGAGTGTCATCGTATATGAGGTTTAAATTACTGCCATCATCCATTAGGACTTTTTGTAGCGACATCCATCCACTATAGGGTTGAGGACTAAGGCCGTTGCTCCTCGGCTCCGGCCGGTATTTGGCTGGTCCTTCTGTCCGAAAGTAGTAGGCATGTCTGGCCATTGATTCGATGTCGCTACGTGATAAACGTGGCTCATCCCCCAAAGGGCTCTTTTTCGTTGATTCCTTGAAGGATGAGTTTTGTAGACCATTAAGATCTCGCAGTCGTCAGATGATGATACGGAATGCTTGTTACGCGATTCAATGTTGTTGAGGAGGTCTTCGCCTCCCTTTGCCACCTGTTTAACCACCCAGGAAGTTCGAAGGCTATGAGTTGGGTTTGTGTTCAACGGAACATAGTGGATTGGACATGGTTGGTCCAGGAGTGAGTCAAGGGCAGTTTTGGTTCCTATTACAGGATTCTTTCTTTTTCATGATGACTCTTCTACCTTAGAGCGTTAAAGGCACTCGTTAGGTTGTGTATGCCTATCTCGGTTTGCTGCTTCGACACAAATTGAATCCATCTGTTCTTTTTAAGACAACCAAGTGTCCTCCATGATGTAGAATCTTGATACCAAGTCCTCTACTTCGCAAAACATTTGAACTCGTTGGCGAGAGAGGGCGTCCAAGATGCCCGCATCTTGGCAATTATGCCGAAAAGCTGCTAAGACTTCCAAGTCACAACAATCTAGAATTTTGTTCTTGACGAACAAGAATCTCATCCAAAATTGCCAAACCATCTCGCGAGGTTGTTGTTTAACGTAGATTAGGTCCGAGACATCAGGTGGCCCTGAATTACTCGGGTAGTACTCGATGTGGGGGTGGTTGGGATAAAAAAAATTGACCCCGATCTGTTGTGAGCTTGACGCTCCGAGATGTTCTTTTCGTGGTCGCTGCGCCAAAGCTGAATCGGCTGAACCTGCTTTCAGGTCCGAGCTCCAAGCTCTTTCCCGTTGGGCTCGTTTTCATTGATTCCTTGAAGGATGAGTTTCGTAGATCATTAAGATCTCGTAGTCGTCAGATGATGATGCCAAATGCTTGTTACATGATTCAGCGTTGTCCAGGAGGTCTTCCCCTCCCTTTGCCACATGTTTAACCACCCAGCAAGCTCGAAGGCTATGAGTTGGGTTTGTGTTCAACAGGACGGAGTGGATTGGGCATGGTTGGTGCAGGAGTGAGTCAAGGGTAGTTTTGGTTCCCGTTACAGGCTTATGTCTTTTTCGTGATGGCTCTTCTACCTTAGAGTCTCGAAAGCGCTCGTTAGGTTGTGTATGCCTATCTCGGTTTGCTGCTTTGACACGAATTGAATCCCTCTGTTCTTTTTGAGCCAACCAGGTGTCCTCCATGATGCAAAATCTTGATACCAAGTCCACTAGTTCAAAAAACGTTTGGGCTCGTCAGCGAGAGAGGATGCCCAAGATACCCGCACCTTGGCAATTATGCCGAAAAGCTGCCAAGACTTCCAAGTCACAGCAATCCGGAATTTTGTTCTTGACGAAATCTCATCCAGAATTGCCGAACCATCTCTCAAGGTTGTTGTTTAACGTAGATTAGGTCCAAGACATCGGGTGGTACTCGATGTGAGGGTGATTGGGATAAAAAATTTGACCCTGATCTGTTGTGAGCTTGACACTCCGAGATGTTCTTCTCGCGGTCGCTGCGCCAAAGCTGAATCAGCTGAACCTGCTTTCAAGTCCGAGCTCCAAGCTCTTTCCTGTTGGTCGTGTCCGCCATCCTCCATCAAGTGGCATGTCGGTTCTTGGTTTGTACGCGCGTGGAGATCCTCGGTCGAGCTGAGAGAAACAGTGTGAGCCTCAGCTATAGGTTCAGGATCGTTACTCCTCAGCTCTAAAAGTGAGGAGGGCGATCCTATATGGTTTTCATCTTTGGTTGATCTGATGACTTGAGGGTTTGGCGCAAGGAAAGTGTCGTCTTGGGTTTGATCGTTAACCAATACCTTTATTGTTTCGGAGCGACTGCACATCGAGACCTACATGGGCCACCAATATCGGTGTTAAAACGACGGATCTTGGGTAGGGGGTCTCGAGCTATGAGCCTAGGAACAATGGTAACAAGAGACAAAAGGGACAATGTTTACCCTCTCGAAAAGGTAAAATTCTACGTCATGCTTGTTTGCCCCCGGCTCTCTTTTTTTAGGGACAATGTTTACCCTCTCGAGAGCAAAGAGTACGTACGAATGACATGTCCCGGCCACTCTCTTTGCTCTCAACTTTCTTTCCCTTGTCTGCCCCCCGGCTGCCGCGTCGCGAGGGGACACGCCACACAGATCCCGGCGCCCTGTCCCTCCTTCGTCTTGGTTCATCGGTGGAGTGCGAGAAAAGCCACGGCTCCGCTCCATCCAGCATTCCAGCGTTTTTTACTGCACGGAAAAGCTCGAGGAATTTTGACCACTGTTCGGGAGTATACAGCGCGCCCTTTTAGCAGCACCACACCGTTCAACATGGACAAAAGCCACTCTCTTTCGCCGGTCCTCTCTGCGACGCCTGTCTCCACGACTTGACCCCAGATTTACTAGCACAGTGGAGAACTCTGAACTTCATTGATTCGCTTGCTGCCACGCCATGGAAGAAGAGGCACTGTGGAGACATTAACCGTGGGCGGCAGGGGGAGATGGAGCTGCTAGTTAATGAAGTTGGCGGGCGCAGCGCCGACGCTCGGAAGCCGAGTAACTCACTCCGTCAAAAAGGCAGGAGGAGGGGCATGATGAGATCTCCAATCGCAAAGGCTGCCACCGCGCAGCGATCCATGCATACGCCATGTCCCTGCCGTGTCCCCCCGCGCCAGCCGCCAAAACAGCCGTCGTCGATCGACCGCGCGCGCTGACGCCATCCACGATCCTGCGGCAGGGCGACGGGTGACGGGAAAGCGCGGCCGCGTGTCGGCGTCCGTCCGGCCCGATCGAGAATCCACCGCGCTGCTATCGAAGCATACGCCACCGACCCCTGGGGTTTCCCGCCTCCTCCCTCTTAAACCCCCCTCTCCCTCCCTCCCATGGTAGCAGCAGAGCACGACGCCTCCACACAACGGTTGCGCTCCCGATAGCCCGATACGACGAGTGAGGGTCGATGGCGACGGACGGGGAGTGCTCCACGCCGGGGAAGGGGGCGACGGTCCGGAGCCACAGCGAGGCGGAGCGCAAGCGGAGGCAGCGCATCAACGCCCATCTCGCCACGCTCCGCACGCTCGTCCCCTCGGCCTCCCGGGTACGTACCTGTACCTACGTCTACGTGCCGCCATGGGCACGCACGAGGCTAGTTGTGGCTCGAGTTCTATTGGCATTGGCGCAGACAGACGCATTTGGTGACATGGTTGGCCGCGTACGTGCGTGCAGATGGACAAGGCGGCGTTGCTGGGCGAGGTGGTGCGGCACGTGCGGGAGCTGCAGGGCAGGGCCAACGACGCGACGGAGGGCGTGGTGGACGTCGTTCCCGGGGAGACAGACGAGGTGGGCGTCGAGGAGGGCGACTACATCAATGGCGGATCAACGGACGACGACCCCCGGTGGCGGCGTCGCGTCCGGGCGTGGGTGTGCTGCGCCGACCGCCCGGGGCTCATGTCGGACCTGGGCCGCGCCGTCCGCTCCGTCGGCAGCGCGCGCCCCGTGCGCGCCGAGATCGCCACCGTCGGCGGGAGGACCCGGAGCGTCCTGGAGCTGGACCACGTCTACCTCCAAGCCGAACCAGCCAACGACAGGGCGGTGGCGCTCTCCACCCTGCGCGCCGCGCTCCGCACCGTGCTGCTCAACCGGGAGGAGCTCCTCGCCGCCGCGGCCGCCGTGGACGGGTACAAGCGGCCGCGCCTCTCGCCGGTGCACCAGCTCAGCTAGCCAAGCTCTAGCTCTGGCTCTAGCACCCATGCAACGCCAGGGCAGCAAAACGGAGGGGACAATGCCGTGTACACGACACGACAGCGCCATGGCTGCCTGTTTCGTGCTGCTATAGGCCAACCTGCATGCGTACGTACGTGTAGTTTCGCCTGCCATGGTCGGTTCGTGTACTTGCAACCGGCACTAGGAGACCTGTCAGGTATACACTGTGGCGGTGGTTGAGTTTTGCAGCTTGGCTCGTGTGGTGCACTGTTGTGTTTTGTTTTTATCATCAAGTTTGGATTTTCGAAAGAAGAAAAGACACAACAGTTGTGGTGCACTGTTGTGCTGTGTTCTGTCCATCGGTAGTTCAGAACAGTCTGAGCAAGAATCGATCGTTCCTGCTGGTTTGCAGACCACCCCAATGTTTGTCATTAACTCAATATATGATGATTTAAGTCAAAAAAAAACAGCATTCTAGCGGAGCCGTCATTTCGCCCCTGATCGTCATATATTTAGCAACAGGGGGTGTTGGTTTGGAGCGTGCTCCATTCACCAACCGCTTGCGCGGGAAGAAAGTTTCGTCTCCCTCCTCAGCCTTCCGGGCGGCCCATCTTCTCTTCTTGCCGATGACCCAGACGGCCATGGCATCGGGAAGCATTGCCAATTAATGGCAGCCGCCATGTGCCATGTGCCCACGACCACTCTTGCCACGTTTTTCACCATACTTTTTTGACGCCTGTCACTTTTACCCGCCGCTCGCCGTCAATGGCTACTAAAAGGACGTCGTCATGGCCGAATAGCTCACAACCTCCACTTCAATCCCGCTGTTCGTAACCACTTTCTTCCGCCCTGTCGCCATGCCTCTTCCCCTGCGGCCGGATTGGGTGCTGCTCTCGGAGAAGGAGCGAATGTTGGACGAAGAGCAAGCGGGAGGAGGAAGCCTCCCTCATCGCCAAGGAGGAGGATGTCCATTATGTGCTGGAGGCCGCGCACAAGTAACTTGCCCTTGATGAGTGTCTGGATTGAAATCCCATGACACATCCATTGTTTGATATATACAACACAGGTACGTGCAGATCTCGTATGAGTAGGAGAGGACTTGCCCGCGTAGCTCATCTCGGGTACCATGTCCTCCCCGTTGTCTCTCTATAAGGGAGGCATGGGATGAATGCTACGCTGCCTACGCCTCGGCCGGTCGCCCCGGTGAAAATTTCAAACATAGCGGCACCGAGAAGGCAGTGCGGGTGGAGAGCGACCGCACCATCTGGCTACAATATGAAGAGAAACATGTGGACCTGGCAGCGGAGAGGGAGCGCATCAGGCGGCGCACATTTGACATGAACATGATGGCATTCATCTAGATGAATCGCGCCCTCTTGGGTGTTCCCCCCTCTTGAAAAATCCGTCTCTAGACTCAACGGTGACAGGCAGGAATGAGACGAAGACAAGGTCATCGGACCATCACATCACCGTGCATAGAGGACAAGTCGACTCACCACATATGCATGTGCCCCATGTACTGCATTACCATCGTCGTGGTGAAGAGCAACTAATGCTTCTCTTAACTTGTAAAAAGTCATTAGTTTAGTAAAAAAAGTTAATAAGTGATTTTGCTACCCCCTTTTTAATCACTTTCTAATGCAATGTTATCTCAAATGAGTGTTTTAATCACTCAGATTGAGTGTGTGAAATTTAGAGTTGGTGTAACAAAAAAAAACAGGAAAAAAAATGAAGCCGCATTATAGCCACTTCATGTTTGCGCAAAGCGGCAATGACCTCTTATCCATATGAGCGCTCTCCATATCCCATATGACTCTGCGGGCCTAGCCTATAGCCCCGTGGCACATATCTACTACTTCCATCAAAATTGCTTAAATCATATTGAAATCTCCAAAGAATAACTTGTGCTCGATGCACCAATCAAGTGTGAAATTTACTCAGTTATATGCTAAAACCCCCGTTTTTGCTATTTTTCATGCAACTAAAATGAGTTTTAGCGTCAGTCCATTCTTCCTTTGCATAGAAGGACAAGGTAGCAAGGAGCACTAAAGCCCCGAGCCTGTGATGGGGAGGCCGCGTCCTCCACGGTGAGGGCAAGGCGGAAACAAGCAGGAGATGGGGATGCCGCGACCGCCATGGCATCACCCGCGGGGAACAAGTCCAAAACAGGGGCCGCCAGTGCCGGAGAGAGTTGGGCTTAGAGGTTTGTGGAGGCACGGGCGGGTGTGGCGGCTGCAATGTGAATGGCCTATTCCATTCATGTCACCCCACAAATTTAGGAGCACTCAAACATTGGTCTTTAGAGATAATAATAAGAAATAATCCATTGTATAATATATTTTAGGCATCTCTAAATGACATGCATGGCATAAGATGAAGTTGTCTTATGAGAGCGGCTATTCTAAGCCCAAACTCATCTATTTCCGTGTGTGAACAGTAAATTCTTAAGAAGAATAGAAGAAAAATCCAAAAACACTATTTTTTTACAGTCATAATGGTTGAGTACGCAAGGTGCATGCAAATTCTTATGGTGTCACGACATTCAATGAGGTCGTCGGAAAAAATGGCTTTCAAAGAAACTTTAAAAAATTCCACTGTTTAGATCCATTTTTTTTGTTATTTTCCCTGAATTTCCTTTTTGGCAAACAAAATCTTGCGTGCTCTTAGAAAACTCAAGTATCCTGGATGTCACAAAAATTTAGAATCTTTTGATATATTTTTGGTTATTTCCCTGAATTTACTATTAATCGAGAGCATCTGACCCATATTCAGTAGTCCACGTTTCTTGCTCGGTATTCCCACTCTTTTTCTGTTTTGTAGTCTTTTTGGTCTCATGCTGCAGACTGTCTCATTTCAGCATTTATAATAAAGTATAGAGGTCTAGAGTGACCAAGCTGCAGAGATGCTTGGAGTGTGGCAGGGCGGATGCCCAGCTGCTTTTTTTCTGGCAGGACCAAACCTGAAACCTGACCGTGTTTATCAGTTTCATTCATGCACAAGAAATTGGTAGCCATGCCACCTTCATCGAGAGAAAAAGATTCCCACCCACGATGAACTCACTACGTGTACAATCTTGGTAATCAAAAGTTCAGAACAAAAAAAAAAATCCCAACCACTATGAACTGCGCCGTCCATCAACCCAAGCTGCTAAGCGAAGAACTTCCCAAACTCCCTGATCTGCATCTCGAAAGTACATTGGGCGGTGAACAACCAGACCAAGGACTTCAGATCAACCACCAGTGGTGGCCATAGTATATCATCTTTGTACAAATAGCCCCAGTATCTCAGATTCACAGATATCTTCAGAGCAAATAAACATAGAAGGCCTGCCTAGCGCGCACACACAGTCACTTACCATGGCTCCAGGTGTCCACCATCTCCTTGTGCTGCTCCTAGCCTTCACAGCCTTCAATGGCAGCTCTGCGGCGTCTCGTCGTCTTTTGGACACGGCAGCTGCACCAGAGGCCACACCAGCTCAGCCTTCGACGCCGGAAGTTCCAACCACATTGCCTTCAATTCCTTCCATTCCCGCAGTTCCGAAACTCACAATGCCACCAATACCGTTCATTCCGATCCCGAAGGTCGCCATGGCACCAACCGCCACTGGCACAGTTCCATCTCTTCCGATTCCGGCGATCCCAACCACCATGCCGACCATTCCTACTTTGCCTGTTACCATGCCACCAATGCCCTCAATTCCAACTATTATTCCATCCATCCCGATCACAATACCAACAACTATGCCTACCATTCCTGGGTTCCAGATGCCACCTATTCCATTCATGTCCCCACCTCCAGAAACCACCAGCCCATGAAGGTCATCATAGCATGAGACTGCTAGTCAGGGGTTTGATTCGTACACATAATATTATCAGTGTGTTTGTAATGTTTTTGTTCTATTGGATGTTTTATTACTGGCTTGCGTTTGGTGTTGATTGTAAACGCAGTTAAGTTTTTGTACTGTCCTGTTTGTTAATAAAGCATTGCTTGGTTTGTTTAAGTTACTGCAAAGGATAAGAATAGTGAATTCCTTTTTTGAATGATACTCCCTCCGTTCCTAAATATAAGTCTTTTTAGAGATTCCAATAAATGACTACATACGGAACAAAATGAGTGAATCTACACTCTAAAATATGTCTATATACATCCGTATGTAGTCCATAGTGGAATGTCTAAAAATACTTATATTTAGAAGCGGAGGGAGTAGCATGGTGTCAACTGTCAACAGAAAAGAATGATGACATCTAAAATGCTCTTATCTTGTTTGATAGAAAAGAATGATACTAGCATGCTCATCTTTTGTTTGACAGAAAGGAAAGATAGCATTTGTCTTTCAACAAAATTAAACAAAGACAGCATGGCATTAACTGAATAAACACCAGCAGGAAGCAGGCACGGCATGTTAATTTACCAAGACATGCTTATGACAAGTATTGGCTAGATGTAAGCTTCAGTGTATCTGAACAAATCCCGTGGCTATCTCGGACTCGTAGGAGAAATAATAAACACCAGACATGCAACAAGATACTCCTGGACTTCCAAACAGTGAGAACAAGGAAAAAAAAACATTACGCCATAGATGGAAGAGAGGATTTATCCATCAAACTGACACATTGAAGCAAGAGATTCAAATTTGATGTTAACGGTGATAACAAACATGGATACATTATCATCAGAAATTTTCATAGCATAAGACAGCACTAACACAGAATAACAAAATTTTAAAATGGGCACCACTAAGTTCCATTGATTGTAACTTAAAAAAGGATACATCATGTGAAGCTAATATATCTATAATGATGGGAGTGAACAATCACCTCTTTGGAGGTGGATGTAGGGTTTATCAAAGGCACTCCAGTATGGAGTTGAAATTACAGTGAGACTAGAGAGTAAATACTTCTGGTGCCTACATGCCACTGAGCCAAGTATAAAAAACAAAGCAGAATTAAAGGCTTGGTAGTACATATGACATATCTTTTGGAAAGGTCAACGGGTTGCTTTGAGCCCACGTGAACTAATTTCCATTAAGCCATTGAGCCAAAACAAACATGGTTGGATTAGATTGAGGTAAATGCACTGGTGGTACATGAAGTTGCTTAGAATGTGCAGTTTGGTGCCTGATGTTGCAAAATACGAAAAAGTGATGCCAAAAGTTGTTTCTACGAGCACGTACGGTTCAAAACAGAGGTGACGCCGTACCCTGACTCGCGGGGCCCAGCTGCAGCGGCTGGAAGCGGTAGGAAAGTGGCTGGTGCGTGGCGGTTTTGCAGAAACACTCCTAACCTCATACCGATTCCCAGAAAAAAATGCCGAAACGGCGGGAGAAGGCAGTTTTTTCGTTTTTTGCGATTTTGTCCTGGGATCGCCTGTTCGTACGCCTTCTTTCTTTCCTTCTCTTCCCGATCAACTCGAGGCGGCGACGAACGTGGCGACAGTCCAGCACGGTGGGTGGCGGCGATGACGGGCGAGCCTCGGCGTCGGCTGCCCGGCGAGGACGCACCACACTATGGTGAGTTCCTTTCTCGTATGTGCCGTCTCTGCCCCCTCTCTGACCCTATTTAGGTTAGGGCTAAAAGGATAACGATCATGATGTGGTAATCTGATTTTACACGTATGTTTCGTGTGTGCTTTGATTTGAGTATCTTTTCATCCATGAAGGATTAGATGGGCAAAAGAGCAGATTTGTTCCAGGGTTTAACAGGGGGTTTAAAGGTGGTTCCTTCATCCGATTTTGTTAAAGACAGACAGGAAGAACATATGTACTGGTCAAATAGAGCGTGGAGATGTAAATTTAGTTGAAATGGGCAACACTGTGTTAACTCATACATCAAATTAATGTTGATTTACCTCTGCACATAACTGAATGTATGGCTTGCATGAGTTAACTGAATTTTTAACAGTTCAGACTTATCTGAATTTGTGGACAGATTCAGTTATCTGAATTTACGTACAGACTCACTTATCTGAATTTATGGACAGATTTAGTACATAGTTATTTATGGTACAACAATGTGTTAACTCAGCAATATAATTAATTTGATTTATGGTACAACCCATGAGAAGTTTTAACCTGTAATTGTAAGGTAGTCAGTCTACTCGCTAGATGCAATCACCAGCCACAAGACTGACGATGACAACACAGGAGCAGCTACATATTTATTACACACCTGGGAGTACAATGAGACATGCAAACTACAAGCGAGCCTTCTTCTACTACATAAGTTAACTGAATTATTAACAGTTTATAGTAATCTGAATTTGTGGACAGATTCAGTTCAGTTAACTGAATTTTTTGCCATATACATTTAAGTTTATTTGAGGACACTTTCAGTTATCGTAACTGTACAATATAATTAGTTTACTGAAATTTTTGCCATATACAATTAACTTTATTTGAGGACACTTTCAGTTATCTTAACAGTACAATATAATTAGTTTACTAATTTTTGTCAGTTTCAATAGTTTGTAGCATTATAGAGTTGTGTTAATTGGTTTGACAAATCAAGATGTATATTTGATTGCAGGATCTTTTGATGGCCTTTTCACCGTCGAAATACGCCACAGAGGATTTTTTTGGAAGTGACTGCAACATGACTTATATGGACTATGAAGTGGACCGGTTTGATAATTGTGATAGTGACACTTGGTCAGTATTGTGGATTGATGATTTTCTCAAGCAACTAGGTTATGAAGTGTGGTGGGTTTGGGAAATTTCTGGATAACTCTCTTCCTCTCTAGTCTATACAATACATATACTGGTTTACATGGGCCATGTGGGCCAGATTCACACATATACAGCCCAACACTCCCCCTCAAGATGGGTGATAGATATCTATCATTCCCATCTTGTCACACGCAGAATTACACTCCTTGACACTTAAACCCTTAGTTAAACAATCAGCCACTTGTTCTCTAGAGCTCACATAACTTATCCTGATTATGCCATCATCTAACTTCTCCTTGATGAAGAAGCGGTCTATCTCGACATGCTTGGTTCTGTCATGCTGAACTGGATTATTAGCAATGCTGATAGCTGATTTATTATCACACCATAACCTTAGGGGATCCTTCCTTATTACCTTTAACTCAGAGAGAAGATTTCTTACCCATAACATCTCACTCAAGCCTTGTGAAATAGCTCTATATTCAGCTTCAGCTGTTGATTTGGACACCACTGGCTGCTTCTTACTTCGCCATGACACCAAGTTTCCCCCAACAAACACACAATAACCAGAAGTTGATCTTCTGTCATCCAAACAACTTCCCCAGTCTGCATCACAGTATCCATCTATATTAAGATGCCCATTCTTCTTAAACCATAGCCCCCTTCCTGGATTACCCTTCAGATATCGGAGGATTCGATAGACAGCCTCTAAGTGTCCACTCCTAGGATCATGCATGTATCTGCTCACCACACTCACTGCATATGAGATATCGGGTCGTGTATGACATAGGTAGATGAGCCTTCCAACAAGTCTCTGGTACTTCTCCTTATCCACTGGTTCCCCAGATTCAGCACATAACTTATGATTCTGGTCAATAGGTGTTGAAGCAGGCCTACACCCAAGCATGCCTGTATCACTAAGCAAGTCGAGAGCATACTTCCGTTGTGACAGAACAATTCCTTTAGGGGATCTAGCAATTTCTATACCAAGAAAGTACTTCAGTTGGCCTAAATCCTTTACCTCAAACTCCTTGCTCAGGCTCTTCTTCAGTCGTGATATTTCCACATCATCATCTCCGGTGATTATAATATCATCCACATACACCGCAAGGATTGTAATCTGACAATTTGAGTGTCGGTAGAATACTGTATGATCCCCATTGCACTGTTTATATCCCATATTGCACACAGCACGTCTGAATCTATCAAACCATGCTCGTGGAGACTGTTTGAGGCCATACAAAGACTTCCTTAACTTGCATACCTTTCTTGATGTCTCGGGCTTTGAGAAACCAGGTGGAATCTCCATGTAAACTTCCTCATGTAAATCACCATGCAGGAATGCATTCTTTACATCTAACTGATGCAAAGCCCAACCAAAGTTAGTGGCACAAGAAATTAAGGTTCTCACTGTGCCCATCTTTGCGACAGGTGCAAAAGTCTCATCATAATCAATCCCGTATGTCTGACTATAGCCCCTAGCCACTAACCTTGCCTTGTATCTTTCTACCCTTCCTTCAGGAGTCTGCTTCACAGTATACACCCATTTGCAGCTAACCGGTCGTTTTCCTGCTGGAAGAGGTACAATATCCCATGTCTTGTTCTTTTCAAGTGCTCTCATTTCCTCCAACATTGCCTCGTACCACTTTGGATCCTGCTTTGCCATTTTCCAATCTCTTGGAGTCACCACAGATTGCAATGATGCAATGAATGCTTTGTATCTCGGAGACAGAGATGTATATGATACGTAATTAGCTATGTCATGCTCAAAACCATACCTCTCTGGAGGTTTTCCAGCTCCAACTCGGGTTCCTTTCCTCCAGGCAATAGGCAAGTTCATTGAATCGTTTACATTAGATGGAGTTGGAGTGGCACATGTCTCACCATCAGACAATTCAACAATTTTAACACTTGTTGGAGCCTGTTGCTCCCCCTGCACATGTGTGTCACTTGCTATTGGAGATTGTTGTTGTTGCTGCTCATCTTGTAGTTGCCTCCTGGTATAGACCCTTAAATTTTCTTCCTCATTTGGCTTTCTCCATTTCTCTTCAGTCATAGGTTGCCTCCTGGTATACACCCTTAGATTTTCTTCCTCATTTGGCTTTCTCCATCTCCCTTCCCTTGCATGACATGGAATTGAACTAACCACAACTCTTGGTGGTTCATCTTCCTTTGTCCTTGGTGGTTCACTCCCGCCCTCTCGACTAGCACCACTCATGCTAGGAGAGTCGAAGTCAAATAACGAGCTGAGATCCGTTTTTTCTCCATAAAACGGTTCAGACTCCCTGAATGTCACATCCATGCTCACAAATGTTCTCCGCTCGCTGGGACTCCAACACTTGTATCCCTTCTGACCAGATGGGTAACCTATGAAGATGCACTTTACTGCTCGTGGATCCAATTTTCCCACTGAGGGTCTATGATCCCGGACAAAGCAGGTGCATCCAAATACCTTAGGAGGAACTAAGAATTTGTTCTCACCTAGTAACATCTCACATGGCGACTTCATTCCAATCACCCTTGACGGCATCCGGTTGATGAGGAATGTAGCTGTCATTACAGCCTCACTCCACAAGAATTTTGGCACGTTCATTGTATACATTAGTGACCGAGCAACCTCCAAAATATGGCGATTCTTCCTCTCAGCTACTCCGTTTTGAGGTGGTGTACCCGGACAAGATGTTTGGTGCAATATACCTTGACTTGATAGGAATGTGACAAACTCCTTATTCACATACTCTGTCCCATTATCTGTCCTGATCATCTGTATCTGTGTATTGAACTGATTTTTCACATAAGCATAGAAATACTGAAAGCATTTAAAAACCTCATCCTTATGCTTCATAAGATACACCCATGTCATACGAGTATAGCAATCAATGAATGTAACAAAGTACTTCATTCCACTTAGAGAGATAACAGGACATGTCCACACATCTGAGTGAACAAGCATAAAAGGGGAAATACTCCTAAGACCCTTACTCACATAAGATGTCCTTGTGTGTTTAGCAAACTCACATGCATCACACACAAGCTTGTTCTTATCCACCCCACACATTACATCGGGAAAGACTTTACTCATCTTCTCAAAAGACATATGTCCCATTCTACAATGGTGAAGCATTACCTTTGTTTCCTTTTCTCCCATCATTGTTGCTAACATCGTAGACACCGCATTATTTGGCACCTCGCGATCCATGTACCATAGCCCATTACGCCTGGTTCCAGTCCCAAGCCTCTTCCCCGTTTGCCTCTCCTGAATTAGACATAAATAGCGGTCAACTATTACTCGACAATCCACATCGTCAACCAAAGCACTCATTGACATAAGATTGACTGGAAAGGCAGGAACATGCAAAACAGATGAAAGTTTAATAGATGGTGTGCATTGTATTGTGCCAATGCCTTTAATGGGTTGTGAGGTGCCATCAGCAGTTTGGATAGTCTCCTTACATGTGGGTGGATATGGAATATATGACTCAAATTCCATTGATGTGCCGGCAACATGCTTTGATGCCCCCGAATCTAATATCCAATCAGGATGTGATCTTTGTGAGAGAATAGATGCATGAGCACAATTACCTTCATCTGTAGATACAAAGTGAGCAAAGTTGCCGTAACTAAAATCCTCATGATCCTTATCACCTGTGCTTTCTGTTCTTTTCTTTGATTCTTCTTGGGTTGCGAGTGAGGATCCTTCTTCTGAGACTGCCACATTTGCCCTTTGACCACCAGAGTATCCCCGGCCTCGGCCTCCCCTTAATCCACCTCGGTTATATCCTCTCCCCCTTCCACGCATGTTCCTACGTGGAGCCGTGCAAGAACGAATCAAATGACCCTTCTCACCGCAGTTGAAGCACTCTCTGCTCTTATAGTCGGTTGCTATGAAGGCTGGATGAGATGGAGTCGTTGTATTGTTCTTCATCAACTTTAATCGGACCTCCTCCTGTGCCATTGCTGCTATGGCATCCTCTAAGGCAGGTAGAGTAGGTTGATGAAATAAAGTAGCACGTCTCGCCTCAAATTCAGAGTTCAATCCTTTGAGAAACTGCATCACTCGTCTGCGTTCAATCCATTTTCTAGCAGCTGCTATGCAATCTGCATGTGGCAAATCCAGAGGATCATAGTGATCTAAATCAGCCCACAAACGCTGCAGTTCAGCAACATACTCCATCACAGAATTTTCCCCTTGTCTGAGTTCACCAACTCTCTCCTCTGTTTCAGCTATTAACATCACATTCCCTTCACCTGAGTACAATTTTGAGAGGGTTTTCCATACCTCAGTAGCAGTTGAGATAGTATCAACAGTTGCAGCAATGGTTGGAGACAAGGAGTTCAACAACCATGCCACTATCAAAGAGTTGGTACTGCTCCATGTCCTCCATTCTGAAGTTTTCTTGTCTCCTGGCTCCTCTGCCTCACCACTGACAAAGCCCTCAAGCCCTTTAGTCCTCAAGATGAGTAGCGCCCTTCTTGACCAGCTCAAATAATTCTTAACACCTTCCAGCTTAATTTCATTTGGCATCAAGTCAATTTTCTGAATTGGCTCAATGTGAGGAACAATTGCATTATTTAGAGATGCTGCAGCTCCTACCTTGGCTGTTAGGAGCTCAGCCAATTTTTCAATTGCCTTCTCGAGTCCCTGATTTTCTCCCATGTCTTGCCTCAATCACAGCAGGCAAGAACTTTCCTTCTTCCTCAGTACGCTATCTAGCAGCCCCTCACACAGCAGCACCAAATCAATCCAGGAGCTCTTACCTCCTCTTCTCTGCTAACTCCACTGTAGTACACCACCAGCAGCAACAGAGTCAGCAGCAGCACTTGCAAGCAGCAACAACAGCATCTTCCTCCTTCTCCTCTGCAAACAACAGCAGTTCCAGCACACAGCAGCCACAAGCAGCAGCAGTGCAAAGAGCACCCTCTGCCGCACCAACAGCAAGCAGCAGCAACTGCAGACTGTTCTCAGTCTTTCTCCAGCAGCAGCAAGCCAGCCGCACAAGCAGCAAACCAGCCAGTACTTGGCCTCTCCCCTGGCGCAGCCGCCTCCTTCCTCTGCCCTCTGCCACACACAGTAGCACCCGCGGCACCAGGAGCACTTCGTGCGCGCGCACCTCTTCACGGGAGAGAGCAGTGCCGCCTGTAGCCTCCAATCCCCTCCAGGCGCTCCGCAGGCAGCCCGTGCGCTCGCACGCAGCCGCGCCCGCCGGCCCTCTCCAGGCGCGCCTCTACCACCGCCGGTCCCGCCTCCAGTGCCCCGCGCAGCACACGCGCGCCAACAACCATCCTGGGTGCCCGGAGCTCCGCCCCACGCTGCCGATTCACCGCCGGCGACCTACAGAACCCAGCATCGCCTCCCGCCTGTGCTCTGACACCATGAAGTGTGGTGGGTTTGGGAAATTTCTGGATAACTCTCTTCCTCTCTAGTCTGTACAATACATATACTGGTTTACATGGGCCATGTGGGCCAGATTCACACATATACAGCCCAACAGGTTATGACAGATCCGTGGACAAGCATGATGTCTATTGGTGCCATCCTGGAAAGTCAGTAGCCGATGGACTGAAAGAGATTAAGTGTGATGCAGATATCTTGTTAATGATTTCAGCAACAATTGAGCACAAAAATTTTCTATTGATTATTGACCATGGTGATACTTTGCAAACTCTGACCACAGATGATGTGCTGCTAGATGGAGCTACTGAGCTGCCTAGAATTATAACCCCATCAAAAGTTAGCAAGGGAAAAGAAACTGCATGGTCTTCAGAAAATCCTAATAGTCCAAAACAGAAGAGAGAGAAGAGAGTTAGGAGGTCCATGTACTTTGGTGAAGGATCCAGTTCAGGTGTTGGTCATGTTGTTGAAGAAATGGAAGGAGGAGAGAGTAGAGAGGCAGAGGGACAAGAGGATAATTGTGATGAAGAAACGGATGAGGAGTTCTATGATAGTGATTTTGATGCAGAAGATGGTGATGATGATTTGTTTGACAAGAATGTGGACAAAGAAGTTGATGATCATAGAGAAAGTGAGTTCATACCTGACATTGAAGCAGAACTTCCTGAAGATGCAGTAGATGATAGTCACTTGGATCTGAGCAAAGAAGAAAGGGAGAAACTGAAGTACAATTTTAGAGCATTTAACCCAGAGACTGACTTGAATGCACCAACTTTCAGGCTTGGCATGGTTTTTGGAGACATGAAGGAGCTTAGACTTGCTATCAGTTCTTATAGTGTTAGAAACAGAGTGGTAATAAGGAAGACAAGAAATACAGCAACTACATTAGTTGCTGTATGCAAAGAAGGGTGTTCTTGGTACATGAAGGCAGGTAAGGACAATAGGACAAGTAGCATTGTAATCAAGAATTTTGAAGGTAAACACACCTGCACTAAAGCTTGGGATCTCAAAGTGTTGACTGCACCTTTTCTTACAAGAAAGTTCAGAGAAGAGTTTAGAGATAATGAGAAAATGTCCTTGAAGAAATTCCAAGACAAAGTCCAGGTTGAATACAACATGATTCCAACCAGATTCAAATTGGGAAGAGCAAGGAGAGCAGCAGTTAAGGAGATTAGAGGTGAAGATGATGACCAGTTCAAATGGTTGTGGGATTATGGGCAGGAGCTTAGAAGAACTAACCCAGGCAGCAAGTTTTTCCTTTGCACAAAGGAAGTGATAGATGAGAAAACTAAAATGCCACGGGATCATTTCTCAACTTTGTACTGGTCAATAGATGCTTGTAAGAGAGGGTTTCTTGTTGGTTGTAGGCCCATAATATTTCTCGATGGTTGTCACATTAAGACTAGGTACAAAGGGAATCTGCTTACAGCTGTGGCTATTGACCCCAATGACTGTATATTTCCAATAGCTTTTGGCTTGTGTGAGGTGGAGTGTACCAGCAGCTGGGAGTGGTTCTTAGCATCACTCAAGGATGATCTCAATATATGCAACACTTCCCCCTACACTATAATGAGTGATAAGCAGAAGGTTAGTAGGTGTTTATTTTAATTTCAGTCCTCATCAATTAATTTAAACTTGCATAGTTCTTACTGTACTCTTATTTTTCTCAGGGTCTAATAGCTGCAGTGCAAAAGATTTTCCCAGATGCCGATCACAGTTTTTGTGTTAGGCACATCTACCAAAATTTCCACAAATTGCATAAGGGTGAGCAGTTGAAGAATGATCTTTGGGCAATTGCGAGATCAACACATGATATTGAATACAAGAAAAACATGGACAAGTTAAGGGTTGACAGTGAGGAGGCTTACGTATGGGTTGAGGGATTGGAGCCTAGAACATGGATTAAAGCATTTTTTAACACATTCCCGAAGTGTGATATACTCTTAAACAACATGTCAGAAGTTTTCAACAGGTTAGCTTCCAATCCATACATATCTAATTATGTATTGCAGTCAATTATTAGTTGAAAACAATGCCATGATAGTCCATTTGTAGCCATATAGTAATTCCTTTAAAACCATGTCATGACATTCTTTATTAATTTATAGTTATATACTGGAGGCAAGAGAACTACCAATGGTGTCAATGTTGAAGAACATTCATGACAAGTTATCTCACAGAATTGTTGGCAAACAAAAAGAATCAGATAAGTGGACAGGGAGACTCTGCCCAAAGATCCAGAAAAAGCTTGATAAATACATTGAATGGGCCGCTCATTGCATGGTTCAAGAAGCTGGTAGAGGAGTTTTCCAGGTAACATCCTTCAACAACATCTATTTGGTGAATCTGAATATGAATAGCTGTGAATGCAAAAAATGGGACTTGTCAGGCATCCCTTGCCATCATTCCATAGCTTGTTTCAGACATGAAAGAATTGAACCAGAAAGCATGGTTCATATGTGCTATACCGTGGAGAGTTATAGGAAGGCCTATGCTTATAACATCATGCCATTAAGGGACAAAGCTAGATGGGAAAAAATGTATGGCACTGTTGTCTATCCACCTTTGTACACTAAAGTTATGGGGAGGCCCAAGAAAAATAGGAAGAAAGATCCAGAAGAGAAAAAGGACAAGCATGGAGGGCTGAAGCTTACAAAGCATGGATCCACAATGCACTGTTCCATATGTGGAGCACCTGATCATAACAAAAAAGGCCATTACAAGTAGGAATGACATTCCAAATGAAGAAGTTGCTCAAGCAGCAGAAGAAGATTATGATGATCCATCCATCCTTGCTGTAATGTTCTAAGCTATTAGCGTTATGATTTTCCCCCTAAAAAGTGCACCTCATAATATGTTCTTTACCATATGCAGGACATAATGCCACACACAGTGCATGCTGATTTGGATCCAACTCAAACTCCTGGGTCAATGATTTTCATGATGCAAGAGCAGGTGTTATGTCAACTGAAACTCGAACTCAAGATTCTTCCACTGTTTAGTTTTTTCTACTTATAATCATATCATTTGATTTATTAGGAGAGGTTCACATATCCACCTGCCAGGGACTTTGGTCCACTACCTGAGTCCACTTTCATTGCAAATGCAAGAGCTGATCTTCCACCTGCCAGAGTGACTACAGCTATGTCCAGGGGCAGGCAGCAATCAGCAAGAAGAGGAACAAGAGGAGGGGCTGGGAGAGGACCAAGAGGAAGGCCTGGGAGGGGAGCAAGAGGAGGTGCTACAAGAGGAGCAAAAGCAACTGCTACAAGAGGAGGTGTTGCAAGGGGAGGTGCTACAAGAGGAGCAACAAATGTTGTCGGAACAGAAACTTCACGAGCACAAAATTATGTCCAAGCAGAGGAAGAGGCTGTGTTCACACAGAATGCACCTCCAGATGATGATTGGAATGATTTCCTCTCATTGTAGTTCAAGTAGATGAACAACACCTGAAGCATTTTAAGTGATGCACTAAGTTCATGAATGAACTACCTATGTACTGAATACTGTGTACTGAATCTTCCCTTTTGTGTTGTTGAACCTTTTCATTTTGTTAATGCACTATTGTTGCCATGTATGATGCACTAAATTCATCTCTGATGTAGCATTCCTTTGCAAAATGGATATAACCTGCTTGTACATGTTATTTACTTCTGTATGTGCTTCTCGAAATAAGCAGAGTGCACTGTATGTTGTTCTACCAACATAAAAATAATCGTACTGTTATGTACCTGTTTAATTTCTCACCAAAAAAATATTGTTCTTTGTACCTGTTTAATTTGTCCCAAAATAATACTGTTCTATGTACCTGTTCAATTTCTCCCAAAAAAGTAAGGTTCTTTGTAGTGTTCTTGTAACTGTTTAGTTTCTCCCAAGGAAGTGCTTATCTATGCTTTGTTACTCTGTAATATGAGACAAACGGTCAACAACAAATTATTCAAGCTTCATTCTCATTCAAGAAAAAGACTAAACACTTAACATTCTCCGAAAGATTTCATTCGTTACCATGTCCATCCATTACATTGCAAATAAATAGGTGGCAAAATTACTTCTTTGCTACTTCAAACAGAAGTGCAAACATGCCAACAGCAGACAATAACATCCTATCTCTATAGTTCAGCCTCTCCTTGTACATCCTACTTACTAGCTTCTTCTCCAGTCCGTGCCTCTCCTTCTCATCAACCTTCTTGGCCTCCTTCTCCTTGATTAAATTCTCCAGGATCAAATTCTTGCTAGCTGCCTCACCAATAAATTCCCATGGTTTGTCCACCCACTCCACATACTAGCGAACCCTGAAATCCTTTGCAAAATCTCATGGGCAAAAACATTTCACTATGAACTAGTTAAGCAACAACAAGAAATGACCAGTGAGCAGCAACAGACCTCATATTGACAACCCCAAAATGCAATTATCCAGCAACAGACCTCATATTGCACTCACCCAAAATCAAAATCCGGGAGCTCTTCATCCTAAAAAGGGAATACTTCCTCATTCATTTACAGGGCACCAACGAGAGTGAGAGAAATAAAGGGGTCGAGCACCAGCGGGGATTTTTTGGGGGGTTGTACTACACCTCCGACGAGATTTTGTACCATGGCTCGCCGGCGCCGGCCATCTCTGCTTGGGAGGTCTGACTGCAGAGGTCCCGCACCTCCTCCACATTGCGCTAGCCGACGCCGACGCCGCCCACCTCCTCCATCCTCTTCTCTCAAGGGCTTCGCGGCCCTGTTCAGGCACCAGGCCATAGTCGCCGCAAAGCCGCCGTCGGCAGAAGTGTGTGATTGGGGATTTTGCAAGGGTTAGGGATTGCAGGTGCGCACGATTCATGATTCAGGTAACAAGTGGCCAAATGCCGGTTCAGGTTTTTTTTCTGGGAATCGGTATGAGGTTAGGGGTGTTTCTGCAAAAACGCCACACACCAGCACTTCACTTCCACTTCGTACCGCTTCCAACCGCTGCCACTGGGCCCCGCGAGTCAGGATACGGCGTCACCTGTGTTTTGAACCGTACATGCTCGCAGAAACAAGTTTTCGCACCATTTTTTCGTATTTTGCAACATCAGGCACCAAACTGCACATCCTAAACAACTTCATGTACCACCAGTGCATTTACCTCGATTAGATTGTACAAATACTTACACTCAACAAACAGAAGCTATACTAGCTGCCAGTTAAGCATTGAAACTGAACAATCAATCTTGTCCCCTCTGCTTATTGTAATAATTCAATTTTCCTGCTGCAAGCTGAATTCACTGCGCTTCCAAGACTCTCAATTTTTTCATATTCTACTTTGAACATGACAACAACTGTACCATCTTTGCCAGTGTCATAGTCCTGTTTAATATCTTCGGCATGGAAATGCTGCAGCTGTTCAAAGATTCAGCGGTCATACTTAGGCTTCAGCAAATTGTAGCCATTCACCCAAAAAAAAATGTTAGAAGTACATTAATAACCTCCAGAAGACACACAAGTATTGCTTGGAATTAATTTACTGGTTACATTAGGCTCTAAACTCAACATAACATACAGCAGAACAACTCAATGTACTGTGATTTATTTCACTTTGCTGCATGCAAGTACTCAAACTAGATAAATAGCGCTTAGGTTTTTCAACACAATTGGTTCTATTGAGCAGACACACCATAAATATGATATATCCCACAAATGTTTATAATAGCAACTCTGTATTTATGCTTTAATTAATTGTCTGAAAATAAGTGTTGGTGTCTGAGGTGTCTCCAGTACAATATTTTTTGTGTATATGCTTACTATACCTGATTATAGACCGTGCCCAAGAGATCAAATGGTACTTCCATGCCCACACGAGCCTGAAATGAAAATACCCACCAAGTCAGAATTATACACACTTCCAGCTTCACATTCTTGCATGAATCAGGCAAGAGCAGATGGAACATATTTGAGCTTGACCACCTTGGGCTTCACAAGACAAGTAGGAGCATCTTTAAGGCACTCAGCAGCAACCCCACCATAAGCTCTCACCAGCCCGCCGGTTCCCAGTTTTATGCCTCCAAAATATCTTTAGCAATGTTTAAAGGAGGAAATTAGCATAAAGAGGTAATCACATGAACCATGTGTCTCATAAAAAGATGTAGTGACATATATGTTACCATCACTTATCTACAATTTCATTTCTATAGCTCACTTAACTTATACAAAGTTAAATACCAACAAACTGGTAAAATTATTAGTCATGATAAAAAATCATGAAAATGAAGGGGCATTACTTGACAAATGGCTACCTTATTACAACAACCATGACCATATCTATGCCCGATGAACTGATGGCAGAGTATATTGGTTTTCCAGCCGTGCTTGAAGGTTCGCCGTCATCGTTATAACGGAATTGTTCTCCCACCTAAATACACAAGAGTGCAAAGACAACTCGCCATTAACAATCATAGAGACGGCATATCAGTAGAAGGCTTTATATAAAACCACGAACCTTGTATGCCCAGCAATTATGGGTGGCACGAGGATCCTTGACCTATAACACAAAACCATGTAGATCTAGTCAACAGAGTACACGGAAGTTCTGGTTTCGGGATGGACAAGTCAAGTTTGCTAGTACAGTCCAAATGCAAATACACTGATGTATATAACTGTATACAACCGCAAGGCTAAGCCCGCACACATAACAAGCAACATATCAGGCGCAATGCTTGTAAATCTTAGACAAAAATTACACCATTGGAAGCACTAGATCGTGAATGAACACATTCAGAAATGCATCAGCATGACAAGGATAACCTTGTAGAGCATAATAACTGAATTAACACATGGTTCAGGTGAGCAGAACATATTATTTTACTAGATAAACTAATGAGTTCTCTTGATAGAGCATTTGATTGGGTTGCACATCATTTTCTGATGACCAGGTAGAGAAAACAAACTAGATTGCTCCAATCTGCAATCAGGACTACATGAGCCGCTGCAACTGGAGATTAGGGGTCAAGAACTCGCTGGAAAAGGAATCGGGTGGGAACGAGGAGGCGCACCTCGTTGAGGAAGGACATGGCGGCGCGCTCGTCGGGGACGGATGCGGCGACTGCGATGAACTTGCTGCGCTTGATCTCGCGCTCGCAGCGGACGCGGCCCACGAGCGTCGTGTAGGGGGTGGGGGCCGACGACGCGGAGGAGGACGAGGAGGACATGGCGCGCGCGGCGGCGGTGGCCGAGCTGCCGCAGGAGCAGCGGCGGTGGACGGCGGCCGCGGGGTCGAGACCGGGGAGCAGGAGGGGAATCGAGCGGAGGCGTGGGGATAGGCGCACGGCCGCCATGTCGCCGGGCGCCGTGGGTGAGTGGAAAACCGTTGGTGGGTATGGAATCGTCGCCCACGTTGTAACGCTCATGGGCCAGCCCTAGAACGTGTGGCCTGGGAGCCCACGCAGTGCTAACTGGGCCGGTCACAGGCGCGGCCCAAGGAGCTTAGATTTTTTATTCAAAAATAAATAAATAATTCGTAATATATTACTAAAAATATTTATATAAATTAAATATTAAAATAAAATTACGAATTTTCACGAAAACATGTATTTAGTAAATGTTAGTCATGCATTAAAAATGTTTAATGTATATCTAAAAAGTTTCAACATGTATTGAAAAAAAGTTCAGAAGGTATCTAAAAATGTTTGTCAATGTATTTATATAATGTTCATCATGTATTTTTTTAAATGATGCATTTTTTAGAATACATCATGAATTACAAATAAAAAATTAAGAAAACAATTGAAAACAAAACTAAAAAAACAAAAAGAAATAAAAATAGCTCAAAGCCGAAGAAGCACTCAGACAACAGAGTTGTCGAACTGGGACTGCCCAACAGTTAGCACTCATGTGCGTTACTAGATAGGAAATGCCATGTTGCCCACGCGTTCAAGGACACAGACAGTTTCGTACAATCTAGAGTGAAGTTACAGGTGGTGGTGCATACTCATGTTTGTAGGGTTGCGGCCTGATGTAAGCATGTCTTCTGGGTGAAATTCTCTTTCCTTCCTTTTCTTATTAGCATAGTGTCCCGTTCTTTCTTGGGCTTGAAGACAAATTTCCTTGATTTGCCTAGCAAGGGCATGTGGATCAAGAACTACATGTTGTAGTTCACATGCGTTGCCAGCGCGCGAAGTGGAAGTTCAAAGAATTGCAGAGGATCCCTTCCATAAAGAACTTTATAAGGAGTCATCTTTTTTCTGAAATAAACAAAATTTTATTCATTAGCAATAACCAATACATCGTTTGTGAGAAATGTTACAATTTCACTAGTAGGCTCCTCAAACCAATCCGAAGTCGGAAAAAATCTAGCTAATCTAGCAAGTTCATGTGCTACTTTATTTGCCTCTCTGTTACAATGTTCGAATTTAGTCATGATAAAATCACAAGCATAGTGATAGCAGTCATCGAAGATTGCCGCCGCCGCTCCCGCTGACTGTCCTCCGTCTTGCATGGTCTCAACCACCTCCAGATTGTCAGAGTTGATGATTAGGCGATTACATCCTGCCCTTTGCGCTAAATCTAGGCCAAATTTGAGAGCTAAGGACTCCGCCATGAGAACGTCTGCACAGTAGTCTATCTTTCCATTCTCTCCTGCAATAAACCTACCTTTGTTGTCTCTCAATACTGCCCCCATCGTACCCTCCAGCAAGTCATGGTCAAAAGAGGTGTCAACATTGAGTTTCACAAAGCCCCTAGGAGGACATTGCCAACCCCCCTTTTTCATGGACGCATTTGAAGATGATGCATTTACAAAATTATATGTAAGAGCTATGATCCCCATTGAGATCTGAGTCGCATTTTGAGTGAATTCCTTA
This sequence comes from Triticum aestivum, assembly GCF_018294505.1. Taxonomy (NCBI): domain Eukaryota; kingdom Viridiplantae; phylum Streptophyta; class Magnoliopsida; order Poales; family Poaceae; genus Triticum; species Triticum aestivum. The sequence goes on along the minus strand of NC_057797.1, from coordinate 717,817,952 downwards.
TGCACTAATTTCCTTCTTTCCCACCATAGATACCAAGGAGAGATAGCTACCATTTCTCGAACATTTTTGTACCCCATAATGCGCGGATCTTGATCTGGAAGGAGTAATAAGTATTCCAGTATTGCCTCCCCAGCACGATCAATCTCACAAGCTCTCTCAATAATCATATCCAACCCTAGCCTTTTCCAAACCTCCTTCGCTTTTCTACATAGGAAAAGCAAGTGCTTCGTATCTTCTACATCCTGAGAGCATGTAGGACAAAAGGGTGAGACCTTCATGTGTCTATTAGTGAGTGTTGCCCGACATGGAAGAGTACCATGTACTGTCCGCCATAAAAAAGTTTGACTTTAGCCAGACAAGATAACTTCCATATCTGACACCATATAGGGTTACGTGTGCTCCGTCCCATCCCGTTTGAAATGAAGTATTGTGCCACCATTCAACACTCTGTCCATACAAGTTTGGAGTTTAACTGAACTTACCGTGCTATTAAATATGCATTTAAATCATAAAAGTATGGACTTTGGAGGGGAATTAGCTACGGTTTCATGTAAGATGCATATAGATGGCTTACGGAACACGACAACTAGGGGTAACCCTAATACAAGAGTAGTTGAGCTCAAGCTCCAATTCATGTCTCTTGCAGCTGACAAAAGCAAAAGTAAATAGCAGTTTATCGTAGGAATCAAACAACGACCCTTAGATTCACCAGAGCTGCCCGAGGGAGATCAGCATGGGGGTGGGGTAAAATTTTCAGTGGCTCAGGGGACATCCCCTCCCACCCCCACCCCCTCCAACCACGAAGAAAGTCATGTCACGATGTCCCGTCTACAGGAGGAGGCTTGAGTATTCATCGAATAAGAGGATACGATGCTCGGGCCTCCACCAAGCGCGTGGTCGACTGGGAACCCGAAAGAGACTCCGGGTCTCCCAAGAACATTTCCCCAACCAGTGGACCTGACTTGGTAAGAGGGTCGTGGCACTTGGTTGCACGGGGAGCTACGGTGACGCGTGTTGTCATGTCTCTGGGGCGTCTGGCCAGACCTCCCCCCATGGGACATGCACGTACCCTTTGGCATATCCCTTATGTAAGCAGTGGAGGTGCCAGGAATCCAATCATGTGTGGTCAATTAAATATTGTGTAGTTAGATGTATGCATTTATAATATTTTTTGGCATAATTTCTACTTGATGTATGTAGCTTTTGCCAAAAGTTGTGTCATTAATTGACCACTCATCTTAAGTGTGGCTTCGTCACTGTATGTATTGTAAGGACTGGTTCAACCATACCCGACCTCAATGGGCCACGTGCGCGTGGTCAGAAGTGTACCGTGGCGTCATCAACCCGGGTTACCTACTATCTCTATTAGGCACGTGAAAGTGCGTTATATCGACTAGAGGGGGGTGAATAGGCGATTTTTATGAAAGTCTTCAAAACGTGGAAGTTATGAAGACAAACGATAGAAATAAACCTATTACCATGCAGCGGAAGGTAGACTACACTAATCAAACCATAGTCAAGTATTCAATGGAGTGAAAGCACAATGACTAATAGCAGCAATGTAGTAAGGATCAGGTAGGAAGATATTATGAAGCCAAACAGAACACGCAGTCACTCAGTGAAGACAAAAGATAGTGCAATCATACAATGACTTCACAAGGACCAACAGTAAGTAAAGGGAAGGGAAGGATGAAACCAGTGACTCGTTGAAGACAATGATTTGTTGGACCAGTTCCAGTTGCTGTGACAACTGTACGTCTGGTTAGGGCGGCTAGGTATTTAAACCTGAGGACACACAGTCCCGGACACCCAGTCCTGAACACGCAGCTCAGGACACCCAGTCCTCACCGTATTCCCCTTGAGCTAAGGTCACACAGACCTCGCCCAATCACTCTGGTAAGTCTTCAAGGTAGACTCCCAAACCTTCACAGACTTCGTTCACCGGCAATCCACAATGTCTCTTGGATGCTCAGAACGCGACGCCTAACCGGCTGGAGGATTCACAGTCCTCAAGTGTAATAAGTCTTCAGATCACACAGACAAGAAGACTTAAGTGATGCCTAACACTCTTAGGCTCTGGGTGGTTAGGGCTTTATCCTCGCAAGGAATTCTCTCTCAAAGGCTTCGAGGTGGGTTGCTCTCAAACGACAAAAGCCGTACTCTAACTCTGAGCAGCCAACCGTTTATGGTTGTAGGGGGTGGGCTATTTATAGCCACTAGGCAACCCGACCTGATTTGTCCGAAATGACCCTGGGTCACTAAGGAACTGACACGTGTTCCAACGGTCAGATTTCAAACTCACGCGGCAGCTTTACTTGGGCTACAAGCAAAGCTGACTTGTCCGACTCTGGACAAGTTTCGCTCTCATAGTCTTCACTCGAAGACATAGGTTTTGGTTAAGCATCACTTCAGTCATTCTGACTGGTTCACTTGGACCCCACTTAACAGTACGGTGGTTCCTATGACTCAACAAAGAAGAAACAGAACTACAAAAGATCTAAGTCTTCGAGCTCCATAGGCTTCATGCGATGTCTTCTCTTGTCATAGTCTTCAATGTGAATATCTTCATATACCACCTTTGACTTCAATGTCTTCATACATTTTTAGGGGTCATCTCTGGTAGGAAAATCGAATCAATGAGGGACTTCTACCTGTGTTATCCTGCAATTCTCACAAACACATTAGTCCCTCAACTAGGTTTGTCGTCAATACTCCAAAACCAACTAGGGGTGGCACTAGATGCACTTACAATCTCCCCCTTTTTGGTGATTGATGACAAACTAGTTGAAGTTTTCAACGGGGAATGTAATATGTGAAATTGTAAAGGATAAGGAATTGTCTTCATAAGTTGCAAGGGCTCCCCCTGAAGATGTGCATATAAGTAATTTGCTTTTGGAATGCAAATGCACATGGCAGGTTGTACTTGTGGAGATCCTCTTCAACTTATGATGACAATTCATTATGCATGTGAAGGTATGTGAAGATAATGACATGCATAATGGAAAATGGACGTCTGCAAAATGATCTAAGTGCGGAATTTATCGTCGCACATGCGGAATTTATCATCGCATCACAAAGTGGCAAATAAGTAGCAGACGACCATTGAGTTTAAGTGTTACAACTCAAAGAACCAAATGTATCAAAACGAGAGTTGTAAACACGAAGCAAAATATAAAGCACCCGCCCATATGGACCCGCTTGAAGACTATCAAACTCATATGCTTCTCCCCCTTTTGTCAGTAAGGACCAAAAAGGTTTGAAGACATAGAGCATCTACTCGTTCCCATGAAGAGTAGGTGAAGCAGCAGGGTCGTCGGTGGTGTTCGGCGGTGCAGAAGTACTTGGAGCAGTGTCGAAGCATGCTGAAGGAGGTGGCGGTGAAGTGGCATCGTCTTCATCCTCGATCACTCTGGCATTCACAGTTGCAGCAGAGGAAGAGAACTCAGAGTCTTCAAGAGATGGAGTGCGTCGCAGCACTGCCCTTCGAGGAGGTGTGGAGTCAAACTTGAAGCATTCAGAGAAGCCATCCTCTTGAAGATCATCTTCAGAGCACATCAGCGTCAGCCCTTTCCATGTGCGTCGAGAGGTTTCATGGGCAACAAAAGCATTCTTGGTGGCAAGATTGCGAATGCGGTTGACATCCACCAAGAGGCTCTGCATTTGACGCTTCAGCCAGTCATGCTGCCTATCCTGTTTCTGATGAAGAGCCACCAGAAGCTCTCGGTCATTAAGAACACGAGTGCGCTTCTTGGGTCGTTGGGCAGTTGTGCTGTCGGTGGCTTCAGTAAGGGCAGGATGTGGTGCACGTGTAGTTCTAGCCAAAGGATACACATGAGTGACTGCTTCAACTCCTTCAATGTTCTGAGAAAAACTTTGATGCTCCGCATTCTGAAGACTTAGAGGTTCCTTGGCAGGCTCAGGATAGATGGCTTCAATAGACATATCCACATCAGGCAGAAAGATCCGATGATTGTGAGTAGATGGCTGATATGAGATAGCGGAGTGAAGTTTGATCAGCCGCATTACCCATGGGGCGTAGAACTTCAAGCCAAAAAGATCAGAGCCTGATGCAGCAAGTTGGCGAATGAAGAAGTCCTGTGCATTGAAGCATTTGCCATGAAGAATATAGAAGACCAAAGTCTTCATTGTACCTTCCAGCTTGGCATGTGGAGAGTGTCTTTGATGGGCCGGAGAGTTTGCCGTATGATGTGATAAATAGTCCTTGGAAGATACTCTAGGTCTTCAACACAGAACTCTTTGGGATATGCAGCATCTTGGGCAATGGCTTCATCATACTGAGCATCTGACTCATGTTAGGTTCAGGCTTCTGAAAGATGCTCTCCACAGCTTCACTGTGAAGTTGACAGCCAGATTCGTAGAGGTCGCCAGGAGTGGGTAGACCAGTGAGCTCAATGATGTCAAAGGCTTTGGCTTCATGATGAACGTTTCCTGTCATCCACTCCAGGACCCAAGTCTCCGGATCTCTGTTGTACCCGCGGATGTGAAGTGTGGCATAGAATTGGAGCAACAACTCTTCATTCCAATGCTCTTGATCGGTGACGAACGGCAGCAATCCAACCTCCTTGAAGCAATCCAGAGCTTCTTCCAGACATGGCAGACCAACTATTGCTTCAATGTCCAGACGCTTGTGTGGGAAGATGCGACCTTGATTGTATAGAATGCAGGAGTAATAGCTTCGCTGCGGATAGCTCCAGAACCGATCAAATGATATTCTTTCCCTTGAGTAGGGGTTCCTGAAGCTATTGAAGAATGTGTTGTCTGCTCTGAAGCCATTGACATTGAAGGATCCAGGTGCTGATGCAGGACCTGGAAACCTGGGCAATCTTGGGATTGACTTCTGTACCTGAGGCCTGTGCTCAACATGATAGTCGAATTGAGGACCGGCAGCAGGCGCAGGAACAGAAGCAGTGGGATCAGTGGCGTCGCTGACTTCTGGTGCTTGGGTTGGTGAAGGCTCCACATTAGCTTTAGCCATGACAGCATCAGTGGCTTCATTGGTGTTGGTGGTGGCAGCCTCAAGATTTTCAACCTCCACTTGACGAGCTGGAGAGTCGGTCACAGTCACGTTCTCCTCGAGAACAACTTTTTGTTGGGACGGGGGTGTAGCAGCTTTTGGGGCTTCTTCTTCATTGGCTGATGCAGCCGGAATGTCTTCAGCAGCTTTAGCTTCAGACTCAGAGACTGGAGGCCTTGGTCCTTTGCGAAGCCTGCGCAACACTGGCGACGCCTGTGGAGTTGGAGTTGGCTGGGCCTCAAAGTCTTCTTCCTCTTGTGGGCGATCAGCCCATGAAGCATCCTAAGCAATTGGCATTAGAGGACGACCAATGCTGATGAGTTTGATGTGTGTTAGCACAGGCGATGATACCTGTTGGTGCTCGAGCTGAGGAAGGACTGCATCATCTTCAACATGGTCATGGTGACTGAGGGAGTCCTGGATTAGGGGGTGTTCGGGTAGCCGGACTATACCTTCAGCCGGACTCCTGGACTATGAAGATACAAGATTGAAGACTTCGTCCCGTGTCCGGATGTGACTTTCCTTGGCGTGGAAGGCAAGCTTGGCGATGTGGATATTCAAGATCTCCTACCATTGTAACCGACTCTATGTAGCCCTAACCCTATCCGGTGTCTATATAAACCGGAGGGTTGTAGTCCGTAGGCAATCAACTCCATATACAACAATCATACCATAGGCTAGCTTCTAGGGTTTAGCCTCCTTGATCTCGTGGTAGATCTACTCTTGTACTACCCATATCATCAATATCATCAATATTAATCAAGCAGGACGTAGGGTTTTACCTCCATCAAGAGGGCTCGAACCTGGGTAAAACATCGTGTTCCTTGCCTCCTGTTACCATCCGGCCTAGATGCACAGTTCGGGACCCACTACCCGAGATCCGCCGGTTTTGACACCGACATTGGTGCTTTCATTGAGAGTTCCTCTGTGCCATCGCAATCAGGAAGGATGCTTCCTCCCATCTTTAAAGACGGCACCGTTGCTAAGGGAGCCTTGGCTGTCGGCCAAACTCTCCGGCTAGGTGGTTTCCTTATGACCGCCTGTTCGGCTATTGCACCGACGGTGACCTCTCGGGTCATCAAAAGCAACCTACATGTCGGCTCGGAGCTCGTCGAGCAGCTAGATCCAATGGAGCTCTCTTCCGTAAACGAGCTCTTGGATCGCATCGCCGCCCTGGGGGTCGCTACGGATTACGACCAGGTTGTTGGAAATATGCCCTAGAGGCAATAATAAAAGCATTATTATTATATTTCCTTGTTCATGATAATTGTCTTTATTCATGCTATAATTGTGTTATCCGGAAATCGTAATACATGTGTGAATAATAGACACCAACATGTCCCTGGTAAGCCTCTAGTTGACTAGCTCGTTGATCAACAGATAGTCACGGTTTCCTGACTATGAACATTGGATGTCATTGATAACGGGATCACATCATTAGGAGAATGATGTGATGGACAAGACCCAATCCTAAACATAGCATAAGATCGTATAGTTCGTTTGCTAGAGTTTTCCAATGTCAAGTATCCTTTCCTTAGACCATGAGATCGTGTAACTCCCGGATACCGTAGGAGTGCTTTGGGTGTGCCAAACGTCACAACGTAACTGGGTGACTATAAAGGTATACTACGGGTATCTCCGAAAGTGTCTGTTGGGTTGACACAGATCAAGATTGGGATTTGTCACTCCGTATGACGGAGAGGTATCACTGGGCCCACTCGGTAATGCATCATCATAATGAGCTCAAAGTGACCAAGTGTCTGGTCACTGGATCATGCATTACGGTACGAGTAAAGTGACTTGCCGGTAACGAGATTGAACGAGGTATTGGGATACCGACGATCAGATCTCGGGCAAGTAACATACCGATTGACAAAGGGAATTGTATACGGGATTGCTTGAATCCTTGACATCGTGGTTCATCCGATGAGATCATCATGGAGCATGTGGGAGCCAACATGGGTATCCAGATCCCGCTATTGGTTATTGACCCGAGAGTCGTCTCGGTCATGTCTGCATGTCTCCCGAACCCGTAGGGTCTACACACTTAAGGTTCAGTGACGCTAGGGTTGTGAAGATATGTATATGCAGTAACCCGAATGTTGTTCGGAGTCCCGGATGAGATCCCGGACGTCACGAGGAGTTTCAGGATGGTCCGGAGATAAAGAATTATATATAGGAAGTGCTGTTTCGGCCATCGGGACAAGTTTCGGGGTCACCGGTATTGTACGGGGACCACCGGAAGGGTCCCGGGGGTCCACCGGGTGGGGCCACCCATCCCGGAGGGCCCCATGGGCCAAAGTGGGAAGGGGAACCAGCCCATAGTGGGCTGGTGCGCCCCCCTAGGCCCACCCCATGTGCCTAGGGTTGAAACCCTAGGGGTGGGGGGGGGGCGCCCCACCTTGCCTTGGGGGCCACTCCAGCCCTGGCCGCCGCCCCCCTAGGAGATCCAATCTCCTAGGGCCGGCGCCCCCCCTAGGGGAGCCTATATATATGAGGGGGAGGGAGGGGGCAGTGGCACCCTGAGTCTTGGCGCCTCCCTCTCCCCTGCTGCACCTCTCTCTCTCTCGTAGTATAAGGCGAAGCCCTGCTACTGTGACGCCCTGCATCCACCACCACGCCGTCGTGCTGCTGGATCTTCATCAACCTCTCCTTCCCCCTTGCTGGATCAAGAAGGAGGAGACGTCACGCTGACTGTACGTGTGTTGAACGCGGAGGTACCGTCCGTTCGGTGCTAGGATATCCGGTGATTTGGATCACGTCGTGTACGACTACCTCATCCCCGTTCCTTGAACGCTTCCGCTCGCGATCTACAAAGGTATGTAGATGCATCCGATCACTCGTTGCTAGATGAAATCATAGATGGATCTTGGTGAAACCGTAGGAAAATTTTTGTTTTCTGCAACGTTCCCCAACAGTGGCATCATGAGCTAGGTCTATGCGTAGTTCTCTTGCACGAGTAGAACACAATTTGTTGTGGGCGTTGATGTTGTCAACTTTCTTGCCGCTACTAGTCTTATCTTGCTTCAACGGTATTGTGGGATGAAGCGGCCCGGACCAACCTTACACGTACGCTTACGTGAGACCGGTTCCACCGACTAACATGCACTAGTTGCATAAGGTGGCTGGCGGGTGTCTGTCTCTCCCACTTTAGTTGGAGCGGATTTGATGAAAAGGGTCCTTATGAAGGGTAAATAGAAGTTGACAAATCACGTTGTGGCTTTCACGTAGGTAAGAAAACGTTCTTTCTAGAACCCTGTTTCAGCCACGTAAAACTTGCAAACAACAATTAGAGGACGTCTAACTTGTTTTTGCAGCAAGTGCTTTGTGATATGATATGGCCAAAGTTGTGATGAATGATGAATGACATATATGTGATGTATGAGATGGTTCATGCTATTGTAATAGGAATCACGACTTGCATGTCGATGAGTATGACAACCGGCAGGAGCCATAGGAGTTGTCTTTATTATTTGTATGACCTGCGTGTCATTGAGAAACGCCATGTAAATTACTTTACTTTATTGCTAAATGCGTTAGCCATAGTAGTAGAAGTAATAGTTGGCGAGCAACTTCATGGAGACACGATGATGGAGATCATGATGATGGAGATCATGGTGTCATGCCGGTGACAAGATGATCATGGAGCCCCAAGATGGAGATCAAAGGAGCTATGTGATATTGGCCATATCATGTCACTATTATTATTTGATTGCATGTGATGTTTATCATGTTTTTGCATCTTGTTTACTTAGAACGACGGTAGTAAATAATATGATCCCTCATAATAATTTCAAGAAAGTGTTCCCCCTAACTGTGCACCATTGCGACAGTTCGTTGTTTCGAAGCACCACGTGATGATCGGGTGTGATAGATTCTAACTTTCACATACAACGGGTGTAAGACAGATTTACACATGCAAAACACTTAGGTTGACTTGACGAGCCTAGCATGTACAGACATGGCCTCGGAACACAGAAGACCGAAAGGTCGAGCATGAGTCGTATAGAAGATACGATCAACATGAAGATGTTCACCGATGTTGACTAGTCCGTCTCACGTGATGATCGGACACGGCCTAGTTAACTCGGATCATGTTATACTTAGATGACTGGAGGGATGTCTATATAAGTGGGAGTTCATTGAATAAATTGATTAGATGAACTTAATTATCATGAACTTAGTCTAAAATCTTTACAACATGTCTTGTAGATCAAATGGCCAACGTAGTCCTCAACTTCAACGCGTTCCTAGAGAAAACCAAGCTGAAAGACAATGGCAGCAACTACACGGACTGGGTCCGGAACCTGAGGATCATCCTCACAGCTGCCAAGAAAGATTATGTCCTACAAGCACCGCTAGGTGATGCACCTGTTTTCCCTGCAGAACAAGACGTTATGAACGCTTGGCAGGCACGTACCGATGACTACTCCCTTGTTCAGTGTGGCATGCTTTACAGCTTAGAGCCGGGGCTCCAAAAGCATTTTGAGAGACACGGAGCATATGAGATGTTCGAAGAGCTGAAAATGATTTTCCAAGCTCATGCCCGGGTCGAGAGATATGAAGTCTCCGACAAGTTCTTCAGCTGTAAGATGGAGGAAAACAGTTCTGTCAGTGAGCACATACTCACTATGTCTGGGTTGCATAACTGCTTGACTCAGCTGGGAGTTAATCTCCCAGATGACGCGGTCATTGACAGAATCCTTCAGTCGCTTCCACCAAGCTACAAGAGCTTTGTGATGAACTTCAATATGCAGGGGATGGAAAAGACCATTCCTGAAGTATTTGCAATGCTGAAATCAGCAGAGGTAGAAGTCAAAAAGGAACATCAAGTGTTGATGGTGAATAAAACCACTAAGTTCAAGAAGGGCAAGGGTAAGAAAACCTTCAAGAAGGACGGCAAGGGAGTTGCCGCGCCCGGCAAGCAAGCTGCCGGGAAGAAGCCAAAGAATGGACCCAAGCCCGAGACTAAGTGCTTTTATTGCAAGGAGAGTGGTCACTGGAAGCGGAACTGCCCCAAATACTTAGCGGACAAGAAGGCCGGCAAAACGAAAGGTATATGTGATATACATGTAATTGATGTGTACCTTACCAGTACTCGTAGTAGCTCCTGGGTATTTGATACCGGTGCAGTTGCTCACATTTGCAACTCAAAACAGGAGCTGCGGAATAAGCGGAGACTGGTGAAGGACGAGGTGACGATGCGCGTCGGGAATGGTTCCAAGGTCGATGTGATCGTCGTCGGCACGCTGCCTCTTCATTTACCTACGAGATTAGTTTTAAACCTCAATAATTGTTATTTAGTGCCAAGTTTGAGCATGAACATTGTATCAGGATCTCGTTTAATTCAAGATGGCTACTCATTTAAATCCGAGAATAATGGTTGTTCTATTTATATGAGAGATATGTTTTATGGTCATGCTCCGATGGTGAATGGTTTATTCTTAATGAATCTCGAGCGTAATGCTACACATGTTCATAGTGTAAGTACCAAAAGATGTAAGATTGATAACGATAGTCCCACATACTTGTGGCACTGCCGCCTTGGTCACATAGGTGTCAAACGCATGAAGAAGCTCCATGCTGATGGACTTTTAGAGTCTCTTGATTATGAATCATTTGACACGTGCGAACCATGCCTCATGGGTAAAATGACCAAGACTCCGTTCTCAGGAACAATGGAGCGAGCAACCAACTTATTGGAAATCATACATACTGATGTGTGCGGTCCAATGAGTGTTGAGGCTCGCGGTGGCTATCGTTATGTTCTCACCATCACTGATGACTTGAGTAGATATGGGTATATCTACTTAATGAAACACAAGTCTGAAACCTTTGAAAAGTTCAAGGAATTTCAGAGTGGGGTTGAGAATCAACGTGACAGGAAAATCAAGTTCCTACGATCAGATTGTGGAGGAGAATACTTGAGTCACGAGTTTGGCACACACTTAAGGAAATGTGGAATAGTTTCACAACTCACGCCGCCTGGAACACCTCAGCATAATGGTGTGTCCGAACATCGTAATCGCACTTTATTAGATATGGTGCGATCTATGATGTCTCTTACCGATTTACCGCTATCTTTTTGGGGCTATGCTTTAGAGACTGCCGCATTCACTTTAAATAGGGCTCCGTCAAAATCCGTTGAGACGACACCGTATGAATTATGGTTTGGGAAGAAACCTAAGCTGTCGTTTCTAAAAGTTTGGGGATGCGATGCTTATGTCAAGAAACTTCAACCTGAAAAGCTCGAACCCAAGTCGGAAAAATGCGTCTTCATAGGATACCCTAAAGAAACTATTGGGTATACCTTCTACCTCAGATCCGAAGGCAAGATCTTTGTTGCCAAGAATGGATCCTTTCTAGAGAAGGAGTTTCTCTCGAAAGAAGTAAGTGGAAGGAAAGTAGAACTTGATGAAGTATTACCTCTTGAATCGGAAAATGGTGCAACTCAAGAAATTGTTCCTGAGGTGCCTGCATGGACTAGAGAGGAAGTTAATGATGATGATCAAGATACTTCTGATCAAGCTCCTACTGAAATTCGAAGGTCCACAAGGACACGTTGCGCACCAGAGTGGTACGACAACCCTGTCTTGGAAATCATGTTGTTAGACAACGGTGAACCTTCGAACTATGAAGAAGCGATGGCGGGCCCGGATTTCGACAAATGGCTAGAAGCCATGAAATCCGAGATATGATCCATGTATGAAAACAAAGTATGGACTTTGACTGACTTGCCCGTTGTGACGCCCGGATAATTAAGCTACAGTAATTCCCTGCTAATGATGCCACGTCACCACGGTTACTGTTGTTAACCTCACGTTAGTTCAAAACGGATTCAAAATTCAAATTCAAAATATGGCAAACCACAAAAGTTTTCGAACATCAAAACTAAATTGTTCGGGTTGTGTCAAAAAAATGCATAAGTAATTATGATGGAGAAACCACATTTTTATAAAATGTTTAAAATGCTCTAAATTAACCAGAACAACTAGTAGAACAATTAATTAAATACCTTTTCAAGTTATAAGATTACAAACTGTTTTCTTTTAAATGCCTAACTAGTATTGGCAATGGTATAACTAGTAACACTACATTAGGTGTTGCTTTATAGTGACCAAAACTAAAATGAATAGTAAATAAAATAAAAAAACTAATTAACAGGAAAAATAAAACAAAAGAAACAGAAAAGGAAAAGCCCCCCGGCTCCCCATGGGCCTCGGCCCATCCCACCCATCCGGCCAGCCCAACTGGCCCCAACCGACCCACCCCACCTCACCTACTAACCCCCCCTGGGGACACCGACCCTAGCCCACTACCCCACTCCTTCCCCACGTTCCCCTCTCTCCCTCGTCTCCTCCCGATCCCGATCTGGATCGGGCGCCGGCGCCCTTCCCCCGCACTTGTCGACGTCGCGTCGCCATCACCGTCGCCTGGAGGAGCACCTCGCCGGAGCCCCGCCCTGCCTCGAC